>NC_051185.1:56819155-56853228 GCF_013339695.2 Rhipicephalus sanguineus
ATACCTTGCATCTAGATGAATTGAGGGAATACACACGAGTGTACAGGACGGACATACGAATGACGCGTAATGGTGCACTTTCTACTCAGCTGGTCGAACCCAAGAAAAATACAGAAAATGCTGCCGCTCATTTGTTGGGAAGACACTGAGCTTAGGATGCATAACTCAGTGGTGACCTAAGCCGAAAATCGCCAAAAATTCGCCATGTCGCCATTTATATTTTTAGGTCGCCAAGGGCCTCTCAATTTCGCCAATTTGGCGAAAAGTAGCCACCACTGGCAACCCTGGTCTATAAGACCACAATTAGGCTCAGCAAGGAAAAAAACAAGACAGAATCAACCTGGCCAAATGTAACCACGGGCGAAGCACCATCCACTTTCATGGAACCCTGTTCCGATCCGACTTCGCGGCCCCTAACTCGCCCAGAGGATTAGATGGTTCGAAATGTTCCTGGAACGGATCGGTGCCAGAACGCTCCCAGCGATAAGCGTCCAGCAGTTATGGTTCAACGACCGTGCGTCGGGTTTTGCACGAAACCCTCCCAAACATTCGTTCCCCGAGTGCGTTCGGTCATGGGTTTGCTGGCCCGAAAGCGTCGAAGGTGCGAATCCAGTACTCAAGGCAGCCGAGTACCGATATGGTGCTTGCTCTACGTTTAAAGGGAGGTTATATGCCATCACGTCTACTGCATTGTTTGAAAGGCTGGTTCGGCATGCTTAATATGCTTTGCAAAGGGACATCGGAGGACGTTAGCTTGGTTGTACACTTTTAAATTGAAGTATTGTTCGCGCGTCTCACCCGCCACTTTTCGCGAGCAGTGGGGTCAAGGATCGGTTATGGGTGTGCATGATACTGCATTGTACGGTTGTTTCCGAATGCCCAGGGCTCCAAGGACACTTCATGCCTATGTAGTTGTCGTAACAGGCGTAACACACTTTTATCGAGGTAATGCGCCATATACGACTGAAGAAATCCTAAATATGAAAGCGAATATTTCCTTGTATCTCCGACCCACATTGCGGGATCTTATCCGAGGTTGGTAATAATGGGGAAAAGAGGATCAATGTAGACGCTTTGTAAAGGTAGTACTAAAGTAGGGTGCCCGTGAGCACATGGTCTTAACGGAGCATGTACGCAAGCTTCACGATGTGCAGTATGGAGATTAAGCGTGCACTGTGTGCTGAGAAGACAGAGCTGCAGAGAAACAGAGAGTGTGAAGAGAATAGGTTCAGAAAAAAACGTGCGTGTCTGTGTACTGCGTGTGTGTGTATGTGTGTGTGTGTGTGTGTGTGTGTTTGTGTGCGTGCGCGCGCGCTGTTCGCGTGACCGCAACGCGCACTTCCTGGCTTCCGGAAGCGCATTTGCAGCGTCAACGAGATTTGCGCCTTAGCGCTTAAGGTATGTAAGAGAGTATGTAAAGTATGTGAGATAGCCCACGTAACCACCTGAGCACATGAGTGCAGTCAAACTGCGCGGTGCACAGGCACCTTCGACAATCAGACACGGAAATGCTTGAAGCATATAAAGAAAAAAATTGGACCATCTCCCCGAAGGGAACCCTGATGGGATGCGAAGCAGCAGCGTTGCGCACGGGTGGCGTCACGGGTTGAACGGCGCTAACGCGGGTGCTGCGGTGAGCGCTGGAAGATTCGTTTGAAGCGAAACTCGGTGTAGCGTTTACTGGTGTAAACGTTTGTTTGAAACGCAGACACGGGAGGCGAGCGGGCGTTGGAGCCGGCAGTTGCGGACGCTCCGGCGGGTGAGGGAGAGAGTGACGTACGCGCGCACCTGCGAGGGAAGCGTGCGAGGGGAGCGTGACGTCAACGCCCAGCTGCGGCGTGACCAACTTGGCACCGCTCCAACACCTGCGCCGAGGGAAGCGCGTTGCCTCGCGTTTGTGCGGACGGAGGGACAGCGTTACACAGGCTAGTCAAAGAGCTGCTTCGCATCTAAAAGTGGTTGTCAAATGCGTAAGACCTCCGTCTCTGGCTCTCACCAATAAATTATGCGCATACCGCGAAAGAAATCTGCGCAGTGAACCATTTAGTTAGACGTGGCATGCGTAGGCTCAATAGGTTAAAATATTAGTGGCGATTATAGGCGGAGTTTTTAGAGTGGAATTCTTTTTTCTCCTTTTGCGCAGGTTGCTGCGCATCCTGTGAATCGTCTGTTTTTCTGTGAACAAATCCTCAGTTGACGTTTAGCGCGTCGTCCTATCCGTTTCCGTCACCTTGTCCTTTGTCCTTCATGCACTAATTATGTCTGACGTCGATTGGATGAGGATTCATTTGGTGCAAGAAAAGAAGAAGGAGGTGGGGAAGAAGCGTCATGTAAACTTAGCACGCCTTCGATATAAGTGCGTAAGCGTACTGTTCTGCTTAGTCAGTGCACGGAGTGAACGTAAGGGCGTTATTTCAGTACGGCGTAACCAGTAGCGCAGCTGCAATGCAAGCGACACATTCCCTGCTTGGCTGCGATCAGGTGACAAAGGCCCGAGTGGACGAGCCTTCATGCCAGGGTTGCTGTTGGTGGCTACTTTGCGCCAGATTGGCTACTTTACACACCCACCTGGCGACGAAAATTGCTACTTGCTGATCGCTTCGAATGAAATCGGTTCCCACCATGCGTGAGACCTGCCGGAATTTTAAATGCGAAGCATTTCTTAGCGAACCTCTGGCACTTTGAGCGTTTCTATCTACGTATATATCTATCTATCTATCTATCTATCTATCTAGCCGCCTACGTCTGGGTGCTCTCATGATTGCCTCTTTAACTTCGTGTAGACCAAAATTTGCATGGGGGGGTAAGAGGATTTGACGAATATGATTGCCAGGTCGTGACATGAATAACTTTAAAATCTTGTCGCGTACGTCATCAAACCCTTTCCACTAGACACGTGTGGCACATACCCGTTTACCACGGGCCGCGGTGTACGGGTATGCGCCACAGGTGATTGACAGTTTATATCTACCCAGGAACGGCGAGAACAGACATTGGTAACTTAAATGCTAGAGCGTTAAGGAAAGCCAACATCGGCAGCGTTGACTCAACGGATGGAAAGAATGAAAATTAGGATCGCAGCAGGAATCGAACCCAAGCATTCTGCGTGGCAATCGGGTATTCTACCACTGAGCCACGCCAGGTCTGTAAACTGGTTTGGAAAAACAGCCTACGCAGGCGTAATATCGGTGCAACGTCAACTGGGGTTGTGGTGCTGGCTATGTAATTTTACAAGAAAGCAATAAACACTACATGATACTGCTACGATGTGTACTCCTACGATACAGGCGTCATATGAGATTAACGTCTGTAGTTGCAGTGTTGGCTCCGCTTTTATAGCAGTGTAATAAACATTCGTTTGTATTCCTATGATTCAGCAAGCTATATTGAAGCATTGCTCGACCCCGGAGGAATACATTAACGAAAGTTAAGTTACATATGATATCCACATCACCGCACCGTAAACTGCACTTCGTCCACCAGAACGACGCAGTGTCCTCTTCATTTCTTACGAGGCTGAGCGATGGCCTCATGCTGACCGAGAATGATGCCAGATTGATTGACAGCCGCTTTGTAGACTAGGCTACGTAGGCTACATACGCCCAGGTAGTCTACGAATACGACAAACACCATCCACTGATGTTGGTCTATGTAGCACTATCCAGGTCTACCAGCCTCGACGGCCTATACCTCACCAACGCGAAGGGTGACTTCAGATTCCGACATCTCGCCGGCTCTGTCGACAAACAATTTGTCGACGAAATGACCGAGGCATCCACGAATTCCAACAGCTCTACTTTACGACATACTTCACTACACATGGACCCCTCGTCACCACGATTACGACCGGATCCTATACGAAGTCATGACCAGCTGCTGGTGCTCACTGATCACGGTGATGGTGCCCTTGTTCAAGAACTGTCAAGAACTTCTGGCACACATGCACACGGGTTTGTGAAACGTGCATGCGTTCTCGGGACACGTATAACCACTACATATCGACTTACCGCTTCTGGTGTTGGCAATACCCACGTTGCCATTGCCAGCGTTACCCAACCGTAAACAGCTGGTTATGTAACACATATGCGGCTCTTCAACATATATATGTGTGCGTATAAAATTTATACAAATCTTTAGCGTCATTTTGTAACGTGTCGCTCAGTAAAAAAAAGTTACGCCACAGTCACCTACCCGCCGCATGCTTCGCATAACATCGACTCCCACGGTACGTGGGATCTGCCGAATTTTTTTTAATCGTTTTTTTAATCATTGCACGTTAAATAAAATTTTTGAATAAGTAACGTGGTATGAAGAGCGTAATGTTTTTCTGTCTTAGTCTTCAAGTCACAGCAAGCCCGAAATAAATGAGTAAATTAGTAAATGTTCAGTGCTCCTCCGTGCAGTTTGCCTAGAATATGTAGACTTCTTCGCAAATGAATTTTGGGCCAGTAACTGAGAAGGAACATTAAAAGTTGCAGATGTTTTTCTTTGAAGCCATGGACCGAGACTGTTATAGAATAAACTAAATACCAGTCCAGCTTCAAGTAACGAAATCTCGTTGAAGACGAACTGTACAGCTTCATTTTGTTGCTGAGATTTCGTTTTGTCAAGTTCACACGAGAACACGGGGTGTGCTTCAGCATTAGAAACTAGTGCGCAGCGTCCGCGTAGAGACTGGGCAGCGTCAGCAGTGTGCTAGCCACGTGTTTCCGTACCTACGCGCGACTTCATCGCCCCGTCTTTGTAGTCGCGCAGCGCGCTGGATGCCTCGATGCGCACCATCCTGCTGCCTATGGGAGGACAGGCACACGCATCGGCCAACACGACAGAAAAGCTTCGAAAGAATAGTGGTCCTTTAGGCTTTAGGCTTGCACTGTAATTATCGAGTACCCTTTTTGCACCCCCTCCGGACTCCTCCTTCGTTCACTTGCCAAACAGTGTTCCATGCGAATTCTTTGTATGCGTGGCGCGTTTATAACAAAAGGCTAACGATTCAGAGTACTATACGCAGCCTGCTGCGCAGGCTGTCTCTATACATGCTGGTGTTGAAATATCCAACATTATTCCCTGTTCCCTCCGCCTTTCTTTACCCTCTTCACCAAGTTTAGGTTAGCAAACCTGAATGTTCTCTTTCGCGTAGCTTGCCCAGTTTCTCTTATGTCGTTCTCTTGCTTTCTTGATGTTGTTCTAAAAATATTGCATGTTGATATATGGCGGATAGCTATAAATCGAAGTTTAAAAAGATTTTATACCTGTTAATATGGAATTATTTAATAATAATAATAATAATAATAATAATAATAATAATAATAATAATAATAATAATAATAATAATATGTGCGTGTATCGTCCCAAAAGCACGATATGATTATGAGGGATACCGTAGTTGAGAGCTCCGAGCATTTCGACCACCTGGGGTTCTTAAATGTGCACCTAAATCTGAGTATACACGGGCCTCAAACATTATCGCCTCCATCGAAAATGCAGCCGCCGCGGTCGGGATTCGATCCCGCGACAGGAATTATTTTGCAATGAGAACATTCAAGGCTTTATAATAGAATGAATCAAGATGGCTGAAACAGGGTACGTTTTTCAATAATGTACAACGCAGACACTCAGTAGCCGTTTCAGTTACCAGCGCTTGCCTGGGAAGAGCCGTTATTTTAACGGGTCGCTCTGGGCCCTTATTTGCTTTTTTTTATTGCGATACCAATTATATGGACAGTCTCGACAGGTTTTTGCCGTCGCCTTCGCCGTCATGTCCTTCCAGTATGAAGTCCAAATCGATAAAAAAAAAAAAACCCGCGCATCGTATGTTCTACCGTGGCTAAAAGCGCGCGCGGGGGGGGGGGGGGCGAAGAACGCGGCCGAAGCACAGATCAAACGAGCCGTCCCGTTTCTGTCGCTCGAAGGGCGCATGCAATAACATCACCCCGCTCGGGAGGCCTGCCGTCGAAGCAGACAGGAAACGCCCCACCCATCTTTAAAGGGGTGGTGCCATCAAATTTAGAGGCTATAACAAGCCTGTTGTGGGTTTCCTCTGTATGCAAGGACACTCCACACGAAGGGTCGGACACAGCAAACGTTTAGAATATATTTTAATTCATTTCCAAAGTGTACCTATATGCCCATTCTCCCGATCGAAACCCATCGCTAGCGCGCCAACTCTGACGTAGATGTATAGGAAAGGCAACGAAAGTTGTAGTGACGTCACACCAAATCTGCTGTAGTGACGTGAGTGACCACCGGACCTCCGCCACCTCCGCAATGTACGTACCGGTTGTAGTGAACTAGAATATATTCTAGTTCACTATGGTACCGGCAAAGCATCGGTTGCTACATCACTCGCCGAGTTTCGATCGCTTCCTGGTTAAGTGCGTCACAGCCTTGTGTGGTCACGTGACCAAGCCTCCTACACTTCTACGTCACTGCCCAACCTCGGCGCCCAGAAACCGAAACCGAAAGTTGTCCACATCAAAAGGCGATATTAAATTATTTAGCGAGAATACATGAATCTTGGTGCGTACATCATGCTTCCTGGAGCTATTGGCGGCGAGGACATACCGTGGCGCCATCTGCCGGAATCTCTCCGTGACGTATAAAACGGCATCACGTGGTACCGAGTGCGCGGAGTGTTCGACGTCGCCAGTGTTCAGCCGTGGTTTTTTTCGTTTTGCAAGCGTTGAATGCACTTGTATTAGCTGTGAAGCAATCAGTGTGTTTGCCAGCAAAGGTTTTTCGTGAGCCAACGCGCTGTAATCGTCGCGTCGTGCACTCTCGACGGAGCGAGTGCGCGACCCGCACCGTACGTGAGACCAAACGTGAAGAGGCCACTCTTGTTAAAGGTGAGTTATGTAATTTACCTAATATGTAACTCGAAGCATCCTCACATCTCGTGTACATTTATGTTTACTGAGGCAAGCGCGACATCGCGCACCTATCTCTTGCTTTTGCGTGGAAGTTGCGCGGCCGAGAGGTACCGTTTCGATCGGCGCGGACTGCCGCGCACAATTCACGGCAACGCCTTGCCCTAGTTTTCAGCGTGTAATCAAATGACCGAGTGCAAACGATGCTTCGACCTTGGTTATTACGTTCGTGAGATCTTTCGTAAAGGTAGCCATACGTTATTTTGCCGCAATAACAGTAATGTCCACAACGCTAGTGGTGAGTGCGGCTTACCCCTTTAGCCAGAACTGTTGCCGGACGATGATTTATAACAGATATATTTTAATAAGTGGAAGTTCAACCGCATATATTTTTGTCTTCTTTATCCACGCTTCCGCTTCGTGTGCTTCACTTCGAGGGGTACATTGACTGATGTGATATCATGCCAGCACGTGAGAATCGCTTGTTCGACTAGTAATTACGATTACCGTATCTCGTTTTCAGTGACTCTGCCGGTTTCTGGCATCAACGAGTTCATTGACCAGCAGTTCAGCACATCGCGGCTGCTAACGGAGGGAGAGGCAGTCTATGAGGCCGACCACGTCCGAATATGCAGCGTAAATTTAGAACAACACAGAGACAAAGTCACTCTCGCCGCCCTTGTGCCGAGCGTCGCCGCCTTGTTTTGGACGGTCCAAGGGCCGGACAGGAAGGTTTTGCGACGGCACTGCTTCGGGAACCAGGCACCGTCTTTTCCAGCTTGGCGTGAATAAACGTCGTAAAATCCTGTGTGTACAGTCACGGAAAGTCTCACGTAGTACTTACCGAACATTTTAGCTCTAACGCAGTACACAAAATCTTCGCGAAAGTGCTTGCTACACACGCGATAATGGGTGCTGGGTTGCTTCCCCATTCGAAGCTTTATCAACCACGCATCTCGCTGCTTCTTGGTTTTGGGATACGCGTGGAAACTCGCACCGGGCTCGGTCGAATACGTTCGGCACTGTGGCGCAGAGAAATACACCATGCTGAAGAAAAAACAAAGCTTCAACCTCAGGCATGAGATGCAGCGAGCAGCGTTGGCAAAGCTTTCGGCGGCAAAGGAGAGTCACGTGATGACGTTTTCCACGTCACAGCGATAGCAGCGCTGGTCTCTCCTGTGGTGGCCCTCGCGGCCAATAGGAAACGCTTACAGCAAGGAACGCGCAAGCCAAAAACATGGTGGCACCACCCCTTTAACTAGCATGAAAAAAAGACGCGAAGACGCGAGGGGAGCGGGGGGGAGGGGAGTGTCGTGCGAGGAGCAACTTTGAACTTTGAATCTAAGGGCGCGGTCGCGATAGCTGGCGCGCGCGCCATCTCGAAAGCCATCACAGCGGGCGGCTCGTATACCCTTCTACGTGCTGCGCTGTCAACGCGAAGTGACTATGCGGAGAGCATCGCTTCCTGGAGCGGCCGTGTTCTCTTACACCAGCGTTTTGTAGTTACGCGAGCTCGGATACAAAACAGTTAGCTGCCAGCCTCACTTCGTGAAACACTACAATTTGTAGCTATCGCATCATTGCTTCACCGTGGCGGTGGAACTGTGACTTTTTTTTTTGTGGTCAGGAAAGAAAGCAGTTTGATGGAGCGTGTAAGTGATATTTGCACAAAACCCGCGGTACTGACCTGGGTAGGAATGCGTGTTGTGCAAGATGCCGCATAGGCAGCTTGCTGTGAGAGTCGATATTCTGAATTATGTGGGGCTTTCCTATGCAAATGTACAAAGATCGATGTGATGACGTCGTCAGATGACGTGACGTCACGTTGGCGCAATAATGGCGTCACAAATTTTGGCGATCTGTGACCTCATGATGAAGTCATATGGTGACGTAATCACGTGATGATTTTTCGCATCACTCGTCCCCGACGGCGAGGGTCAATTTTCGCGTTTGACGAGCACCTAAGGCTTTCGCCTTAATATTTAAAATATCGAAGCGACACGCACGGGTGTGTCTCTCACTTCTACCGCCCTTGTTGCGTGTCTGTGGCGCTGTTTTATATTTAATGACTTCGTCGCGCAGAGGATGAGGGTACTTTTGCAAGTACGTGCCTGCTTTGCTTGCTGATTGATACTACGCAGTTGTTTTATGCGTTTTCGTTCGTACTTTAGGCGGCAATTGAGTGAGCTTTGACCTTCGTGGTACAACGGTAACATATGACGCCTCATGTGTAGCACGTATACGTGTCAATTGTCCAAATGTTAAAAGCAGCTAATGTGCTGTGTCGGTTGGCTTTGAATAACGTTAACCTGCGCATGAAAACATTCCCTGTCACGTATTTGGCGTCTCGTTGCAGTTGACCGCGCCGTTTCGCACGTTTCGTAATTGTAATAGGGCTTTAGTTATTTGCGTGGTGTGGTTTCTTTAGCAGAACGTTAAATGTTACATGTACTGAACATTGTATTAATGAGAACTAACAGACAATAATGTATTAATGAGAACTAACAGACAATAATGCTAAGGAAGTATAGGATATGTAGTTTGTAATAATTGGGATATAAATGTGAAGAAAGTAAAGTGGACGAAAAGACAACTTGCCGCCGGCAGGGACCGAACCTGCGACCTTCGAATAACGCGTCCGATACTCTACCACTGAGCTGCGGCGGCGGTCATTGCCCCCGTCCACTTTATTGGGTATATATGTGCACCTAAACCTAGGATTGTTAGTCAGCGCCGATCGCAGCCATGGCGGCGAGTGTGGAACACACTTTTTCTGCCTTTTGGCGTCACGTTGCACGTGATCTTTTTACGAGCTGGCAGTTGTCTAATAATCCCTCGCATACTACCTGAAGGCATCAAGTCTGCCAGAACGAGACCTTTGCTATGAATCCATGTACTGAACATTACAATGTAAGGCCTGTCATTCTAATTTCTGTGTGTACATTTTTTTCCAGTATGCAGGTTAGTTTCGTTCGAATAGTCCACTGCGTATACAGTATTGCCATAGTCCAATGGTAATGGCAATGGTATTATAGGGACTATGGTATTACTTAATGCACAGATAACGAATTGTACCTAAACCTTTATAGTTTCCCCTTTGGGAAGTTATTGACTAATTATCTTTTTCTTTGCCAACGAAAACTTAAGGGACGCTGCATGTAGTTAACATTTTCTGTGCTATCGAAATTAATTTCTGGGCTTTTTCACGTGCCTAAACCACGCCGTAACGTGTGACTCCGGATAGATTTTGACCACATAGGGGTATTTATGTGCAGCAAAATCTAACCACGCCTATGTTAAAGTAAACGCAGCCACCGTAGCAGGAAACCGAACCCACATCCCCGTGCTTCGCAGCGCAGTGTCGCAGCCGCTGAGTCATGGTGGCTGTGTGCTGATTTTGTCGCCGCCTAAAGAAAGGACCCACGTGCGTCGCGCTGAAAACAATGCCTTCTTCTTACCCTAAGAAAAGAAAAAAGAAAAGCAAACAAAGAAAACAAACAAGAACAACTGTTGTAAGATCGTCATTCCTCGAGGACCAAACCAATGACCGTCACGTGCCGCCAAGGTTGCCACTGACTTTCGAGTAAATGTCGCCAAACGACGAGCACAAAGTCGCCAAAAGTCGCCATTTTTTTTACAGATTTCGCCAAAAATGTCGCCATTCTAGATATGTGCGGCATATCCTAGTAATAAGAATTTCCACTTATGTATAGTCCCGTGGAATACAGTGTCATTCAAAGCCCTTAAAATATATTGACGTTTCTAAATGCCAGTCGCATCGCCCGCTTCACCGTGGGAGTGCTTGGTACACCTGGTTTTCCGACTAGCCGCAAGCATGGGCGTCCGGAGGGGGGTGCAAGGGGGGGGGCAGGTGCTCCCCCTTGGAATTTTGGATAATAATTTTCTATGCAGTAGCAGTCAGCTACACAGCTTGATTAGCACACTCCAGTCCCGCATATCCGCGTGAAATATCATTCAGGATTACCAGCCAACTTTGCACGTTACATGCTGCTATGGACGAATCTTGCCGGTCAGGTCACGGCAATGAAACAAAAGCTACCTCTGCTGCATGCCCCCCTCCCCCTCCCCCACCCTCTGCTGATGCACCCCCCTGGAAAAAGTTCTGCGGACGCCCTTGGCCGCAAGATGTTTGCGGTAGCGCAAGCATGAATGGATAAAACATTCATGATATCCTTCCATCCCTGTCCGCTCGTTTCAAAGGTAAAAGTGTCCCCTTATATCCCCTTATATGAAAAAAAAAGGATTAACAGGCTCAAAGTGTCCCCTTACATCCCCTTATATGAAAAAAAAAAAGGATTAACAGGCTCATTGAAAGTAGTAAGACAGAATTCTTACAAGTACCGTTCATTAGTGAGTCTTATACCATTCAGTTTGAACTAATATATGATAGCGGACGCCACTAGCACTATCCCTTTCCTATAGTCACTTATATCCATTGGCGTCGGCAGGGTGGTGCAAAAGGGGCATTTGCCCACCTTAAGCCACAGCAGGACTTGCCCCCCCCCCCCACTCAAGCTACCCAACACTCCCTCTACCCCTCCCACCCACAGCCGCGATGCAACACGTGTTCATCCCCCCAAGACAAAATCCTGCCGATGCCCATGCTTATATGTGCCCGCGTCAATCCGATGCGTTATAATTGAACAGGTAGACGGTGTAAAATGTTATATAGCACTTGTTTTCATTGCACGCCCTCACCGAGTACAGTAGAAAATGCCTGAATAAATAATTTTTTACTGCACAAACACCCTCGTATCCGCCAATCTTCGCTATACGAGCTCAGTTAGGGGATACTGCAGCAGTGAATAAGTCGCCAAGCTATTCAGAACAGTTGGAGCTTTGGCGGAACAAATGGCCGGAACACACGACCAACCCGTCATCTAGCCCCTTCAGAAGCGTCATAGTGCCGCTCATTCGTTGGGAAGACACCAGCTTAGGATGCATAACTGAGTGGAGACCTAAGCCGAAAATCGCCAAAAATTCACCATGTCGCCATTCATAATTTTAGGTCGCCACGGGCATCTCAAATTCGCCAATTTGGCGAAAAGTAGCCACCATTGGCAACCCTGCGTGCCGCTCACATTGGTTTCACAAAATGTTTGCCCGTCCTGTCCCTCTATCCATAGAGTTTCCTAAAATTAACTAGAGGGGACTCTGGCGCTGCGATCGTTCAGCCACCATGGGAATGATGGGTAGTACACGGGTTTGCCTAGCCTTCAATTCAATTCAGTTCAATTCAATTTTATTCAATTTTTCTTGGTATACTTGCGGGCTTCAAACGCACTTGTGGCTTTGTTTATTGCTGTGTTTCGGTTTTCTTTCGGATAAAAGAACGAATCGTTGTGAACTTCGTGACCAGATTTGAATTCGTGAGCCTAAAAAGGTTGAAGTGGTGAAGCGGATCTGCTGACTTCTGCTGAACTTCGTCTTGCGACAAAGCGGATGCAGGCGACACGGAGCCAACCGGAGCCGAAAAGAACGAAGTTTAGACAAATCCGTGTACTACCCATCATTCCCATGCTGGCTGAAGCGCCATGCGTTGCAGCTCCCATAGACACTAGCGCCAGAGTTCCCTCAAGTAAGTACTGTAGGAAACTGTATGCCTCTATCAGCGTGAGTTAGCCCCCTACCGGACAGTTTCCTAACTTATTGTTCCTACTTTTCTTGAACCTTAGTGTTCTATCTCTCTCTTTCTCTCTCTCTCTCTCTCGCTCAGAGTTGCGAGTTCACCATCTTCCCCGTGAATCTTGAAGCGACAGAGAGAGAGAAACAACTTTATTGACGGCACAGCGAGGTCGTTGAATTTAGCTTGCCGGTGGTTCGAATGGTGGTGGCAAGTAGCTTGCCACGACCTTTTCGGTCCAGTTGATAACTTCTGTCTGAATACGTTGGTCACAACGACGCGCCGAAAGCTCGCCTCCCAAAGACCCAACTCACGGAAGGAAGCTCTGCGTCCCACAAAAGGAGACGCCTCGCTGGCCTGGCGGAAGTGCCTTTGGAGGGCACTGCAAGTAAGTCGGCACAGGCCGGTGTTTGTTCTTCGTAAACGCACTTAACGTTTGGCGTTGCGACTTGTGTGCGTTTGTGTGTATATTGTTTGCGTGGCCACATTGCGCACTTCCTGTCTTCCGGAAGCGCGTTTGCAGCGTCAACGCCATTAGCTTGTAAAGCATGTGAGAGCGGACGGGAGAGCGTTCGAGGCGGTAACATTGCCAGAGCCACTCCTTTCGGCGTCATTAGGCAGTTTTAGAATAGCGTACGCTAAGTTAGCGTTAGCGTTTGCGGCCCGCTATTTCCGTCACTTAACGGGAGTCCGCAAGCGGTTAGCGTACGACGCATGCGCAGTAGCTTGCGTTAGCTCGCAACGTTAGCGCTTGCGTTAGCGTGCGTTAGCTCGCAAGCTAACGCTTGCGAAAAGCTAACGCAAAGCTTTGCGTATATGCTATTGTAAAAGGGCCTATTTTTTAGTGTGTCAGGCAAATTCACTTGCGTTGGGTCTAAGCGTTTGTCTTAGGTGTAAGCTGCAGGTGTGTGGTGCCTGCTGTACTAAAGCTGCTGTTACGTCTAAGAGTCACGCGCACTTAAAAAAGAAGTTTGGCGGCATGCTACGGTTTTTGTAACACCCGCAGGCGAAAGCCTGTACTTAAAGGGACCGACAACTGACCAGAACGTGTGATTAGATACTAGTGGAAATGAAAAGACCGTGAAGAGTAGGGACAGATTAAATCATCCTTTTCGGGAGCTGAGTAGGACTTACATTCTTAAATTGCGTTTAACGAGTCTGATGCTTTCATGCGCACCGTAACGAGAGGGCTCGAAATTAGAGTATGTGTATTATGATCCATTGCCGCTCTGTTCTGTACTTCTAACGAAATAAAACGAGTTTCCGCGGAGAAGCGGCGCTGCATTCGCGGTAAATGGTGGAATATGTCGGGCCGGGGCCCGGAGTGTACGCATGCGCAGCAAACCGCAGCGCACAAACACGAACCGATGTCATGCTCAGCGCCCACTGTTTGTAGCATGTGTGGTGTATACGACTTCACAATCGCCGCAGATCGAAAAATTCTGATCATAAATCTTTCGCGGCGGTTTCCGCATTATCATTCTATGATTAGACACTCT
The DNA here is from genome assembly GCF_013339695.2 of Rhipicephalus sanguineus. Taxonomy (NCBI): domain Eukaryota; kingdom Metazoa; phylum Arthropoda; class Arachnida; order Ixodida; family Ixodidae; genus Rhipicephalus; species Rhipicephalus sanguineus. The sequence continues at coordinate 56,833,165 of NC_051185.1, forward strand.
GACCGGTAAGCTTTCGTTTCGCTAAGGAAAAAATGTACCATAAAAATTGATTGTTGGTCCCTTTAATAAGGCACTGTTATACAATCGCGACCAGACTTCTTGCAAGACATAACATACCGCACTGTACAATACACGTATTAAATTACCCTTGCATCCTCAGTCAATTGAATTCCAGCTACTTTGAATCATTACCATTCCTTATTTGAATTATATCGCCAAGAGATGAAGCCTTGCGAGAGAGAAAGCGTTCCGAACTTGTACGTCAGAAACCCTTTTTATTCTTTCTTTTACTGTTCAGCTGGCAACACCTGTTGTCGGTGCTTGCCTATTCAACGTAACCACTGAAGACATTACGGAAAGCTTCGGTCTGCTGGGTACAGCTAGCTCACGCTATTTCTTCTTTGCTTAAAATTCTTATTGCATGTTTTCACATGCATTGGGGTAAGCAATACACGTTAAAGAAAATTGAGGTACATCCAGAGAGAGAGGTAGAGAAAAGTCAGGGAGGTTAACCAGGAAGAACTCCGGTTGGCGACCCTGTGCTTGGGAAGGGGAGAGAGGATGCGAAAAAAATGAAAGAGGAGAGGAGAGTCTGCAACGACATCACAAAGTCATGACAATGTCTCAAAGCAACACACCAACATTGTCTGAGACCAGTCATAACTTGTCATTCAGTACGGTTTCTCGAAGAAACCGCAGCAAGGCCCTTATAGCCGCTGAAGACCGGATAGGCCAGTGTCCTAGGATGTTGTCCTCTGGGAGAGGGCGGTTAGTCTAGCTGGCCCAATGCGGCTGAGAAGGCTGCTTTTTGGGTCTCAAAAAGGGTGCACTAGCAGCGAAGGCAGCACGGTGGACAGTAAAGTCACCAAGGCGCGGGAAAGTCAACAAAGGGCGATAATTATTCCGGAGCGCGTACGCTAGACGGCAAAAAGAAGTGTCTCTGCGTATTGCGAACCCCATTGATCGCGCTTTGCTACTTTTTGTTTGGTAATTTGCTCGTGGTTTGTTAGTGAGGGTTACACAATAAAAGGCTGGCGCGAAAGGCGGTGGAGTAACCGCCTAACGACGTGCGCGCTGTAAGTCGTTACTCAAAAAACCGAAACAATGACGTTTCGGACACGGCGAGCACTTGTGATGTTTTTAGACCACCGGTGCGTTACCCTATTAGGTACGCGAATGATACCGCAAACCTTTGTCATAGCCACGTCGCACCACAACTCCACCCTCCGCATTTTGCCTAGAGCAAAGATTATTATCTTGCGGCCGGATGGTATTGCGCATGTGCGGTAATAAGGCGTAGATAAATTTCCCTGATAACAAATGAACTTGTTCTACGCGGATGTTCTGTTTAGGGGGCCTCAGTTCAGAGACCTGGAAAGTGCGCAGGACGTCCAGCAAACCACTCTCAGGTAGACAGGAAAAAAATGGTGAGAAAAAATTAAAGCGTAGAAATGTCTTTCGAACGAGTACAAACGGAAGTGCACTGACACGTTGGAAAGCGGAAGGCCTCGGCGTGAACATTGCGACTGGGCGTTTAGCAAAGGCGTTGCTATGGAGAGAGAGAGAGAGAGAGAGAGAGAGAGAGAGAAGGAAATAGAAAACCGGGAAGTAGAAGTCCGTGAAGGTCAAAAGCCGTGCGATGTCCGGGGCCGTTGTTGCATGGCACGTCAGAAGGCTTGTCAACTTAACGACGGGCTCCCGGTATCCACGTTCTCTTTATTTTATCTTTTGCTTCGTTGATAGCAGCTGTCATTGAACGGGGTTAAAGAAGAAATACAAGGTTTGCAGCGCTGCAAAATTTTCACACTGGCACAGTGCACTCTGATGCCTGCTATTTCCCACCAGCCGTCACCGCCGTTGGTGTCACCGGAGAATAAAAAGGCAAAAATGAAACAAGGGTCTCACCTGTCTACGTATTCACGTTGGCACGGTGCGCATAGCGGTTTTCGTTTCTGTTGATATCACTCCGGCCGTTTCGTATTCTATCTGGCATCACCTCGAGGATCGGTAGGCAGTTTAGACACGCCGTGCTGGCTGTTGATAGGCGCCGCTGTCAATGTTTCTTCGCGCATAAGGATCAGCAGCGTGTTCGTTTTGTTGACCCTTCGACCCGAACTATTTGCAGCCGCTTCGGAAGCCTGCAGTCTCCTTGCGAAGGAGGGAACGTTTCCAGTCACTGGCTTGTCATAGGCGTGCGGTGAGAATTGAGCTGATCTAGTCTAGATGAAAGTGCGCGGGCACGTAGACATGGACTCGGGAAAAGAGAAAGACACCACATACGCTGACTGTTAATTTAACGGACGCACAATGGCGGAAAAGTGAAGGGAAGTAGCTTATATCCGCATGCATGGATGGATGCTACGAGCGACTCCTATATAGCGGAAGGTGGTGACCTGTGCACCCCCAAGCTTGAGAAAAAAAAATCGGCAGATCTCACGTACTGTGGGAGTCGATGTTATGCGAAGCATGCGGTGGGAAGGTGACTGTGGCGTAGTTTTTTTACGGAGCGACACGTTACAATATGACGCTAGAGATTTGTATAGAGGAGGAGAGGAGAAGGAGAGAAAGGAAAGGCAGGGATGTTAACCAGTCTAGAAGGACACATATATGTTGAAGAGCCACATATGTTTTATATAACCAGTTGCTTAGGTTGGGTAACGCTGCCGTGGGTATTACCACGTGGGTATTACCAACACCAGTAGCGGTAAGCTGATATGTAGTGCTTATACGTGTCCCGAGAACGCACGCACGTTTCACGAACCCGTGTGCATTTGTGGAAGAAGTTCTTGACAGTTCTTGAACAAGGGCATCATGACCGTGGTCAGTGAGCACCAGCAGCTGGTCATGACTTGCTATAGGATTCGGTCGTGATCGTGGAGAGGAGGTGTGTGGAGAGGGCTTGCGCATGCGCAGTAAGAGCGGTCACGCCGCACACCGTTTGAGCTCCGCTATAAGATGCTTCGCATCTAATATAATTGACGAAGAAGAACATGGCTTTTGCGTTGGAGTCGTCTTACCAAATACACAAGGTACCGCGTGACATTTTGCACACACCTCGTGCCTCACGACTGCCGAGAAATATTTGATGACTTAGAGTATACTGTACTCTACCAAGGGTGAGCAGTAAGCTACACTTGTTTTTCTCAGGTGCGTTTAGAAAAATGTTTTACGATTTGGAGTACTATGTACCCTGTTATGGCAGAGCTCTTAGCTCTCCCTACCCCTTTCGCGAAACTTAATGCTGGAACATTGCTAGCGCCTTCATGAGAAGCGCGCGTTGTGGTGTGGCAGTCGAAGAAGACGACGCTGATGAGTGAGACTCTCGTGCCGTTCGCCTGTGTGGCGTCGTGTAGTCTGTGTGGCATGCAAGTTATTCAGTGTAATTAAATTATTTTATCTTCCTACTAAGTCTCGTGACTTCTACAATGCCCGAAGACAACATCTGCGTTCGACGAAACGAGACACTTATTGTTAACGCGGATGACTCGCAGAAGGCAGGCTAATCCGTTTACCCAGAAGCTTCATTTATGCCACAGGGTTCACTGCGACTATTCTACAAACAAGTTTTTTGGACGTTAGAAATACGCAGTTGTACCTAGGCATGGTAAAGCACTTTGCTCGTCGACGTGTACCCTTTAATGTACCCTCGCTGGTGCAAGACGCTAGATGGATAGATACAAAACTTAATTGAAAGTACTAAGGTGCGCGACTCAGCGCTCAGCGGGCCGTTCCCACGTTGGGACAGTCAGGCCAAGTCCAACCGCCTCATCGTGGGCCCTCTAGACGCTAGAAGGCAAAATAATCACGCATGTCCACGAAGTGAATGGCGATGAGTGGGCAAAGCACTGGGGATCATTCGGGTAACCGTGAATCACCCGTACATTGCCCACTCGAGCATGCAAAGGCGTGACAAACCCGTGTGTACGGTATATACAATGTTGTTTTATTGATGTCTTAAGGCGTATATGGTCTTGAGGTGCGGACTTCCTTTCCCCTTCATTAGGACCGCCTTATGATCGGTGAAATGAAGAGCCAGGGGTTCTTGAATGGGGTGTAATCGGAAGTTAGCGAAGACGAGGTCTATACACGTCCTCCTGGTTGTTGTTGGATGTTTATGGTCATATGAAATGCATGAGAGCATAGCGTGCTCCTAGCGGTCTCCATTTAAACCAGAGCACGCGTCGGGAGTGAGCGCTGCTACTGCAGCGCCCCTAGCGGACTCCGTGTAAATCAGAGGTACGCTAAACGCGGGGGTACAAGGCTCGGCACTAAGGTGCTTCGCCCCTAAAATATATTACTGTATTCTCCCTGGTGTTGTGTGCAGGAGGCCATCTTGACAGGAGTATATCGCAGCATTTGTTAATGCCGACCCCCTAAACCTGGCCCCACTGTAACTTTTCCGCATGGGGCCAACATACGGGGTAGCCTGGCGTGTAAGGTGACACGCTGCTGAGCTAGAGAGAGGACGCGGGTTCGACTCCCTGCCACAGCGGCAGCATATTGAGGGGGTCGAAATGCACGACCACACACGTACTCAGGTGCATGTGAACTAACCCTAGGTGGTCAAATTTAACCGGGAGTTGCCCCCTACGGAAGCCTCATAATCATATCCTGCATTTGACACGTAAAGCCCATGAAATTAATTACATACGTACGCCAAAGCCTTCTTTAACAAGGCGCATGCGTGTGCAGGGCCCCAAGCACACGGTAGTCGGCTACAGCCCACACTAAAACCGTGCTACAGCCTGAGAAAATTTCCCCGATCTCAAAGCATCCTGGTAAAGGGCGCCTCTCCTTATACCTTCTAACTAAACATGTTCATTCTCTCCCTCTCCACACAGTATAGACTTTTAGAGTTGTGTAACTAATGTATAGGCGTACAGTTTTATTAAGGCAGAAGCCTTAGAGGCCTCATCGAACGTGAAAATTTACCGGCGTCCCGTGTCGGCGTTCCCCGTCGGCGGTGTCAACACGAGTGATGCAAAAAAGTCATCACGGGATGACGTCACCATATGACGTCATCATTGCGTCAGAGATCGCCAAAATGTGTGGCGTCATCTCGACGTCACTGTGACGTCATCACATGACATCCTTGATTGGTCAAAGGTGGGCAGGTCACCGAGTCTGTGCAAAACCAGTCCAGGTGCCTCCGGTCCTGGAGGCAGTGCAAAACCATCTTAGGCGCTGAAAGCTTCCGGAGGGTGACGGGGCAGGATCAGTACATCGATGAGAAGAAAAAGAAGATGGCTTTCGCCTTCGAGTCGTCTTATCTCAATGAATGAGTGACCCTGTGAGTTTTTGTAGGGAACGGTTGCGGCCTTCTCAAGAACGTCGTTTTCGGCCGGCATCCGCGGTGTGTATTTTTTCCTGCTTCCAGCGTTCGTCGGCGACTCAAAGACCTATCCCGCGATAATCGAAACGCTTGTCTGACATTAAATTTTTGCAAAGTGGGGCATTGCCTACCTGCACAATATTCCACGTAGGTTTTACATGCTGTACCAGAGTGCGTTTTTGTTACACCACCACGAAATGTGTCAAAAAAGCCATCACCGAAACTGTTCCGCTTTCACATTTGTTAGGAATCACGGTTGCATCACCCTCATATGGTTCAGATAATTCAATTTTCGTAATTGTGGGTGTTTAGCCTAGAGACTGTGCAGGCCAATAAGAAAGATGATGTCGTAGGGTGATGTCCCGCCTATTGTCACGTGAAGGTACCTGATGCGTCAAGGTGCCTGATGTCGATGTGTTCCGCGAACGTGTCATTTTGTTGGTATCCCTGGCGGCCGATCCCGGTGATACTGAGGCGGCAAATAAGTGCTCCGTCGTGCCCTCTGGTTAGTGACAGACGCCTATGTGAGAACTTGAAATTTAGAAGACTAAAGAAAGTGTGATAGAGAGAGAGGGAACACACAACGTCATAGTCTGTCAGACTTGTGCTGTATACGGCATTGCTATCAGTCTACAGCCGCTCGTGCAAGTCTGTTGTCCTTGAAAAATTAAACAATGCCTTTGTCGCCTTCATCCTCGTTGTCCGTTCAGGATGACATTCCAGGATGGTTGCTGCCGGCGGCGGTCTCTGCTGCTGCATCATAACAGTCAATAAAACATTGATAAGCGATTCCATAACAATCAATGAAACATTGATAATGGCTAAGACACTAGGAATTCTGTACGTGGGGCGCTTGGTCTCAAACCTATAAGAAAATGTATTTCCTTTCATAGATTTATTCATTTATTAAGGCGAGAGCTTTAGACGCTTCATCAAACGCGAAAATTGACCGTCGGCGTCAAGGCGATTCAAGCAAAAAATAATCATCACGTGATGACGTCAGCATACGACGTCATCATGGCGCCAAAGATCGCCCAAATTTGTGACACCATCATCATTACTGAAAATTGGCAGCGCAAACAAACGGGACACAGAAGAGGAACACAAACAGGCGCAGACTGAAACTTGGATTTATTCACAGAAGATAATATATCCGTTTGTTTGCGCTGCCAATTTTCAGTATGAATCTATACCAACTTGCCCGCCTTTCAACGCTTCTGCATCATCATTACGCCACTACGATGTCACGTAACGTGACGTCACACGATTACGTCATCACATGAAATCGTCGCTTGGTCAAATGTGGGCAGATCATGGAGGCAGTGCAAAACCAGGTGAGGTGTAGAAAACTTGCAGTGCCTCGGATCCTCGAGGCAATGCAAAACCACGTTAGGTGCAGAAAGCTTTGGGAAGGTGGCATTGGAGGGTCGATAAGTCGACTGAGAAGAAAAAGAACAAGGTGGCTGTCGCCTTCGAGTTGTCTTAGGTGAATGCATAAGGAACTCTGTGAGATGTTTTTAAATAGTGATTCGTCTTACATGACAGAGAGAAGTACGAACGCACGGACACAGTTTTCTCGTTGTGTCTTCTTATTGTGATTTGCTGCATCCGGCAACACTGGTTTGTTTTCTGTGGGCGCTGCCAGAGAGAGCACGTCGTTACCTGCGCTAGAGTGTACCGGAACGGCCGCAGCACCAATGTGCAGTAAGTGAAGCCCAAACAGGGTCAATCCACCTGCAGCGCTGCGATCGCTAGTCTGCAATGAGTCGCCGTTTAAGAGTTGCGCGCGGCTCCGGCAAAGTGGTGCAGGGGTAGAATGCCCGCTTCCCACTCAAAAGGCCCGGGTTCGAATCGCAGCTGTAGATGGTGGGTTTTTATTCTTAGTGTCACCTTTTATAGCTGTGTTGGTTTTTTACTTTCTTTCTTAAAGCTAGCTTCTGTTGCTATGTGCTGCTACAAAAAGTAACGTAAAATGTGAAATCTTGTTTCGAGTCTCGTCTTCGCGAAAATCTCGGAGGCCATCCTTTACGTTTTCGTTCAATCCCGGGCGGTGGCGCTGCAAATAACTGCGCTCGCTCTCAAATTTCTTCTATATTACTTCACATTTCGCGTTACTTTTTGAACCAACACGTAGCAACATAAGCTAGTTTTAAGAAACAAAGGAAAACCAATAAAGCTACAAAAGGTGACACTAAGAATAAAAACCCACCATCTGCAGCTGCGAACCCGGGCCTTTCGAGTGGGAAGCGGGCATTCTACCTCTGCGCCATTTCGACGGAGCCGCGCACATCTCTTAAACGACGACACATTGCAGACTACCGATCGCAGCGCTACAAGCGGATTGACCCTGTATGGGCTTCACTTTTCGAAGCTCGTTCCGGGCACTCCCCTGTTCTAGTACACTCCACTTGCGCGGACGGCCTGCGACCTCGTATACCTGACGCGGGCTCGTTTTAGTTCACGCGTCCATAGAAGCGACATGTTTCTATCTTTGCCAGGCGCTCGCGAATAAGCGCCTTTGCTCCTTGGGCTGAGTCACACCGACACATTTTCCGTGGAGGAACACACTAGGCGAGGTGTGTTTGCTGCGAAATCTGCGTACAGATGTTTGCTGTCCGTTCGTTAACCCTAACCCCCTCGATGAAAAAGCAGAGAAGAGGTGGAACCTGACGTGCCATTTGACTACATGTCGTTCTCCAACTTCTCAGGTCATCGATCCTATAAGAACCGAAGAACGCGTGAATGCTTACTGTTATATTTAAAGCTAGCTGTAACAAAATCTGGGACTGCGTAAAATTCCTAGTTTTGGATAGCGCGTATAAACAGCAGCTTCCGTCTCAACATTAAGGTTTGAAGTGAATGCGTGCAGGCTGCATAAAATGATCATGAAAGTAGATGCTTTTGATGACGGAACCGGAAGAAGAAAACCACCGTGTCATTCGTCGGCAATGGTCTGTCATCATCACCACCGTCATCAGTGACGCATTACTCAGTGCGTTTGTAACCATTGCAGCTCCTCACCATCCGCATGTTATTGAAAATCTTTGAGCAAGCTTAAGTAAACAGAGGAGGAGCAGTAAATTATTCAGAGCCTTCGAGCGACGTTGGTTCAAGGCACAGTTCTGGTTCGTTACCCCTTTTTCGTTTCTTTCCAATTATTTGACTGTTCCCCTTTTCATATTTTCCTTTGCAGGCACCGGAGGTGGTGGGTTGTTCGAAGAACTGCGTAGCCTTTCTTAATATGTTTTATCAGAAGTATAAGTCTGCTGCTTTGTTATTTGCTTCATTAGGGTCAACCAAAGAAGCATGGGCCGCGTCGGAAACCACATCAAGCGATTCAAGCGATAAAAGCGACCAGGAGAGCACGAAGTCGTAGGCGGATAGATAGATAGATAGATAGATAGATAGATAGATAGATAGACAGATAGACAGATAGATAGACAGATAGACAGATAGATAGATAGATAGATAGATAGATAGATAGATAGATAGATAGATAGATAGATAGATAGATAGATAGATAGATAGATAGATAGATAGATAGATAGATAGATAGATAGATAGATGCGCTCAAAGTCGCAGAAGTTCGCTAAGAAATGCTTCGCATTTAATAATGGCCACAGTATACCTACAGCTTTCCTCAAGGGCAATTTTTTCATGGTTTTCTTTATCTTATCTCTTCGTACGGCGTAGCCAATCGGGCTGAATTAAACGCTACGTCATCGTGCTATCTTTTTTTTTTCTTTTCTCGCTGCACCTTTTCATGTGCTATCAGCCGAAGACACTCTTTGACGGGCGTCGCGTGTCGTCATCGTACGCAGCGACCACACCGTGGCAGCGACCGATGCTTAACGCCGGTCTGGTGGTCTACATTACACCCACAGAGAGCCTGGCGAGCAGCGTGAAATTCCCACAGCGCGGGTCAGGGATTCTCTGCTCGGCGGAGCTGCCGTCTTAATTGGAAGGCCCCTCCCCTCGCAGAAGCCGCCGCGGCAAGTACGTGACGCCATAGCGAAGTGTTCGTCTTCGGCGTTCGCTGCCGCTCTTCTCGGCACTCACAAAGGGTCACCCAAGGAAGAGAGAGGTCCTGCCTGCAGGAATGAAAGCATCGAGAGAGGAAGTGTTACTTGCCGGGGCTTCCTCGGTGCGTTGCGACGTTGATCGCGCGTCCCATCGCCGCTTTTGTTCACTCTAGCCGTGGCCTGACAACGCGGCCGCCAGCCTGAACTCTTTTATGGCCGTGACTTCGTGCAGTGCAGGGAAGGCTGCCGCTGCACAGAATTGCGCGAAGCCGCCCGAAGTTGAGCTTTATTAAGATGCCTCATCAAACGCGAAAATTGACCGTCGGCTTCGGCGTCATCGGCGTCCCGCAGCGTCAACACCAGAGAGAGAGAGAGAGATAATAAAATGAGAGAAAGGCAGGGAGGTTGTAGCAAACGAGAATTGTAGCATCTGGTTATCTACCCTCCACTAAGGGGAGGGGGAAAGGGAAAGGAAGATGGAAAGAAAAGTGGAGAGAAAAGTAGGCACGCGAGGAAAAAAAAGTGAACAGCGGGTATTAAAGCCTATTCAATAGACCACTACCTCGAAAGAAGTTCAGAAGGCCTTAACTAACTCACTGTGCGACGACAGTTCGGGTCGGCATTCGAGCACTCACTGTTCTGACGGGGGTCTATCGTTAAGGCGGGCCAACACAGCAGCTAGCGGCAGTCTGTGTGCGCTGTAGCGAGGACAGCGACAAAGAACGTGTTCTATCGCTTCTTCGCTGCCGCAGTGGTTACAAGCAGCACTGCTTTCCATGCCAATTCGGAAGGCAAAAGGTGAAAGCGACGCAAAGCCAGACAAAGCACCGTTGTCTCAAGTCTAAAGAGTCCGGACGGAGGCCGAAGTCGACGAGACGGGTCCTGTAGGTGCAGTCGTGTGCTTGGTGTGTTCCACAAGGATTTTATGTCTTCATTAGCAAGCTCGCGAATTTTGATTGCGGCATCTGTTCTTGAGAATGGAATTGAATCTTGTACGCCGCCTTCGTGTGCAGATCGAGCAGCTGCATCGGCATGCTCTTTGCCCAATATGCCGCACTGACTTGGTAACCATTGAAATGTCGTGTCATGTCCTTGCACGAAGAGGTGATGGAGCAGCTCTCTAATTTCAAACACTAGTTGTTTGTAAGGTCGCCGGCGTAATGAAAATACCAATCACTGTAGAGCTGCCTTGCAGTCCGCGAACACGCTCCATTTATTGGGTGGTTGATTGTGCATTACTCGAAGTGCGCTGCGCAGAGCAGCAGGTTCCGCAGCTGTCGATGTCGTCTGGTGGGACAGCCTAATTTTCACTGTGGTGGTTCTTGCAGAAAAAATGTCACCGACTCTGCAGACCAATCCACAATGGTTGAAGCGTCAGTGTTCAGGTGTCTATGCTCTCTGTATGTCTCAAACAACAAGGGCAGAGAAAGCTGCTTGAGCGCTGGAGACGAGAGCTGGGCTTTTGACCGTCTTCCTGGAACAGTGAGTCGAACCTGTGGACGAGTCGTACACCAAGGGGGAGTGGGAACTCTCGCTGGAGTTGTGTATCGTGTTGGTAGGCACGTACAGCGTCAACACGAGCGTTGCAAAAATATTATCACGCGATGACGTCACCCTATGATCTCCTCCTGACGTCACTGACGTCGCTTGACCGAAGGTGGGCTGATAACGGCGGCAGTTTAATACCAAGTCAGGTGACGAAAGCTTGCAATGCCTCCGATCCCAGAGTCAGTGCAAAACCACGTTACGAGCTAGAAGATATCGGAGGGTAGCGGGGGAGGTTCAATACGTCGACTGATAAGAAAAAGAAGCTGGCTTTCGCCTTCGAGTCGTCTTAGGCGAAAGCATAAGTGATCCTGTGAGTTTTTAATGAAAACCAGCAGCTAATAAAGCCCACGAAGGTGTAGGGGGCGTTAATTGCACTGCTTTAAGCGTATTGTAACATTGCAACAATTGTGATATACGTAGATGTGAAGAAAGCAAAGTGGACGAAAAGACAACTTGCCGCTGGCAGGGATCGAACCTGCGACCTGCGACCTGTGAGTTTTTATCACTATCCTGCAGTCGCTTAGGGAATGGAAGGTACACGTTAGACTACTGGCTGAAAGCGTGAATTATTTTACTCTCGCGCCAGAATTTGTGGCAAGCACACATAATTTTAACCCTAAATTTGGTTACAACCTCACGAGTAAGCTTACCCACAAAACCGCGGCGCGCCTATGTTTCAGCTCTGTAAGAGAGTTCTGCCAGCTGGTATTTGTTCGAAGGGCAAGTACTTTCTCCCTGCTGGTGTAGACGCTAGGCGTTATGTGAAATAAATGTTTATCTTCTCATTGTAAAGCATTTTTTGTTGGCTGCGCATTCAAGCAAGAACCTTTGATAAAGCTTTATGGGTCGTTGAATAATTTTGTTTAAAACCAGGGACACAAACGCGTATCTATACCTTAAAATTGGACTGTTTTAGAATCGCTATGGGTTTTGCATTACATAGTGAAGGAAGATCGTCCGGTTCTGTTCATTTTCTTCGCAGATGCTGTAATTAAGAATGCAGTCACTTGGTGCATAACGGGTTTCCCGGTGCCAGGGAGTGAAAATTTCAACGTCACTGGATATGCCGATGAAATTTTGCTATTTTTCGTTACTTGACCAGAATCGTGCGTTCTTCGACATCTCTGATGAGTATTTCAACCTGTCGGGTGCTCTTTTAAATATAGCCAAAAGTAAAGCACTGCGCTTGGATCGCTTTAATAAAATGCCGTCAGAAGAGATTATGTTGAGGCTATATAAAGGGACACTATAGAGAGAAACGAATTTTCTCGTTTTAGTAAATTACTCTTTCACATTTCCAAAATCACCATGCTTGCCGCAAGAAGACGCTTGGTAAGAAAAAAACCCGCAAAAAAACAAACATAATAACACTGGTGGCAAAGCCACCTTGAAATTCCCGCACCAAACGTCATGGCGACATTTATCTTGACGGCATGTACTAAGTCCTGCGTACTTCCTAATCAGTAAAAATGGAGTACATTGTCCTTTGAAGGGGCCATAGACTTAGCACACCAATTTTCAGGAAATTTCGTGGAGCCAATGTTGAGGAAATACGAAAAATGCACTTTGAAATCTGTGACATCACGTACGCGATTTCGGCGCTAAATTTAAGAATGCAACTTTGACCTTGATTTCCTCCTTTATAATAAACCTTTGATAGTGAAGCTAACGAAGTCTGAGTTCTAACAGTACAATTTATTTGTCTAAACCAATTCATTGTTTCACTTTCCCATTAAGGTTTCGGCGTCTACTCTGAAGAAGGAGATGCGTCAAAAAGGCTATGCGAAGAGGTAATTATGAAATCTACGCAGGTCATATCAGCAGGCGCGCTGTTAAACATGCCACTGACAGCCCGAGCGTCAGTCATCAAGACGCAGGCTAGTGCTTAAGCGTTGTCCATAGCACACATTGCACTTGTTCCTCGCCGAGTGGTTGAACGCCATGGCTCTTTTGCGGGAGCCTTAGCATATGAGAAGAAAAACCGCGAAGGTTCAGAGGAACTTGTTTCAGCTTCCCGCATGCCTTGGTAACCTTGGTCTACCGGACCAGGGATCCGAGATTTGTGCGCACAGGGAACCCGACGTGCGCAATGTCTCGGAGGTCATGCACAGACGCAGCAACGTTCGCGAGAGCATTGGCTGCCAAAACAACACAGAGACTCTTCGATGACCGTAATTACGCTGGCTACAGGCTGTTGATGTAATGGAGTAGCACACTGAAAGGGACTTTCACAGCGAATAAATACCTGGGACCGCGGGCCGAAACATCGCTACTGTTTTACAGGGCAGTAAAGTGGCCTGAAAACAACAGCGGAAGCAATAAGCCAATGCATTATAGAAGAAATGTGCTCCCAGGCGATCAGCGACGTTATGGTAAGCAGTAAACTTACACGAAAGATGAAGGAATAGATTGTAGTGCAATGAAATGGAAAAGATGGTGTCACAATTGCGTTGCCGACCATGTGCGTAAGCTTGACTGGTTTCGAAGGTAGGCCGTACTACAATCGCGTCAGCAGTTAGCACGCTGGGCAGTTGTTCCGAATGACCACTGCCCCAACTGCAGAAGGAAGGGGAGGGCCCAACAGGCATCGTTTCAGTGCTGAGCTGCCCTAAAAGGGCCTGGTACTTCGTCGATCATCTCTTTGATATTTGCGCTTCCTCTGCGGCGAAGCGGGCACCAGCTATATGCAGAGTTGGCAATAATGGTCATATTGTAGGTTCTATGGCGGCATCACTTCTTCGCGGTAGGGCGCCGCTAGCCACGTCGAGCGGCCTATCCAGCAATCCAGAAAGTCCGTCTGATTATTTGGAATGACTTCGAACAGCAGCTGGAAAAACACGCCGAGGAAGCCTTGCCGCGGTGTGCCACACGTGGTTCTTCAATCTAAGGAACGGACAGCTGGAGTTCCCAGTAGTCCCGTACTGACTATCCTCCTGCGCCTTTGCGCTTATATTTTTTATTTATTTAGGAATACTGCAGAGTCGCTTGACTCCAAGCAGCAGTGGACACAAAGAAAGAAAGTACATCAAGAGAACACATCAACAACGGATTATCAACCGTAAACATGAAATCAACGCATGAAACACTGCAATGCAAATAATACAGCGATGCAAGGACACATACCCACGCATTTCCTTGAAGTGTGTAATAAACACTGAAACAATGGGGCCATCTACAACTTCTTTCTGTAGTTTGCTCCAGGCGCTTATGGTTCTCGGGAAAAAGGAATATTTAAATGCATCGTTCAAAGAGCTGTATTCCTGTATCATTTTCCCGTTATCAAAACGTGCACTTGTGCGCAATGTGTGGCGGATGATGTAATTGTGATCGTTAATTTGTATTAAATTGTTATATAATAGGCACAAGTATTTTATTCTACTTTTGGCAGCTCTCGCTTTAAGTGTATCAAGGCCGATATGATCCATCATTTCTGTCACACTATCGGTTCGTTTGTATTTGTTGCAGATGAATCTGACCGCTGATCTTTCAACTCTCTTTTTGCCGTCTGTAAAGGTCCCATAGAGATGAGACATACTCCAGACATGGCCGGACCAGCGCTTTATATGCTGCCAGTTTAACGCTCATTGGGGCTTTAGAAAGCTTGCGTCGAATAAACCATATAGATTTAAAATCCTTGGTGCATGCTGTATTGATATGAAGATCCCAAGTCAGATTTTGTGTGATAGTAACTCCGAGATATTTAACAGCCGGTGTTTCCTTAAAGGGGTCATGAAGCACCCCTTGGGCTTGTTGAAAAAACACATCCTACGGAAAGCTGACACGGCTATGAACTGCTCTGCAAAATATTACAGTCGTGCGCGCCGCGTAAAGGCCACAAGCGGAGCGCGAAGTTGCCGTTTCCACAGGCGCCCTCTTTTCAAACAGAGGCCGGTTCTCACTCTCGTCGGTGGGCACGTTGACGTCGCGGATCTGCCTGTTTACGTCGCAAGAGACATAACATGCTTATTGGTCGATAGCCGGATGAGATGCGCTTCTTGCCACGGGGTGCCGCCACTTGCCCGCGCCGCACTCCTGTCTGCTAACTTTACACGGTAGCCGCACTCGCGCATGCGAATCACAGCGGGAGAGCGATCGCGTTTCGTGACGCGCGCTGACGTAACTTCTTTCCCCCGTGCCATCCCTCCCTGTCTAGCTTCCAGTGCGCTCGTCGGCACGAGAAAAGAGAGAAAGCGCTGAGAGCGTGCGCCAAACCCCCGTAACTCCGCTAATTCTTGACGGATTCGAGAAATTTTTGCGGCAATCGATTCGGGAGGCAGTAAACTCCAGATACTGAGGTCAATTGATTATTACTTGGAAAAGTGGTTCATGACCCCTTTAAGTATAGTGCCATCTACGGAATAAAAACAGTGCAAAATGGTTTTGTTCGTGCATATACGGAGAACTAAGCATTTGTCAGCGTTTAACAACATATTCCATTTCTTGCACCAGCCTGAAACTTCAGTGGGGGCTTTTTGAAGTGAGATCTGGTCAGCCGAAGATTTAACCGTGGTGTATAGAACGCAGACGTCTGCAAAAAGCTTTATCTTAATATCGCTGGGTATTACATTTATGATATAATTTATATAGATGAGGGAAAACATCGGTCCAGAACTGACCCTTGGGGTACCCCTGATGTTACCTGAAGGGTCCTCGAGCAGTATTTATCAACCTGTCTGCATACTGATATTTATCTTGCGGATAAGCCCGAATGAAATCAATCAGTTTGCTACTTTTTTTTTACTTCACTTCACTTCACTTCATTTTCCTTAAAGGCCTCACATTGAAGGTATTACATAAGGGGTGGGCTTTACTTTTTTTTCTTCAAATTAGTGGCTACATACATTTATGGATATGGCGCTAAATTTTACATAATGCGCGGCGTTTACAATATTTTTTTTTTCGAATTAGTGGCTACATACATTTATTGAATGGCACTACATTTTATTAAATGCGAATGCATTTCTTAGTCGGGCTATGTAAGGCATCCGGCGTTGTCCGCGCGCCTCTCCGCTCTCACTCCCTCTCCCATAGCAACAGCTGCGGGCGCGCGCGCTTATCCCCGCCCCTAGCAACCGGAGCAGTTGGTGCGGGCGGAGTAGCGGAAAGTGAGTGGAGAGGAGGAGCGCGCTCTGGCGTGTGAGGGCGCTCGCATCGCGGGAGCTCGGCCAGCGCAAATTTTTTTCTAGGTGGCATTGGCTCGGCCTAGCTCCCGCGTGTGTGGAGAGGGTAGGTGCAGTGCTTCGCCGCTCCTTCTCTCGCCGTTCGCTCTCTCTCCTCCCTGCGCCACCGCCTCAATGCAGTGCGTTTGAAACGCGCTTGTAGCGTTTGTGCTGCCTTGGCACAGCCTGAAAACAGCGCGTTCTAAACGCGTTTGTGCTGCATTGAAGGCGGCGGCAACATCCCTGAAATCATTACGAACGCACGTAGGAAGCGTCCGTTGAGAGAGGCGCCCAAAAGGGAGACACTTGAGCGCGTCGATGTGTCCAGCTTTACGCCATTAAAATTACTACGCCGTGTACTCTCGGCGCAAGAAATGCATTCGCATTTCCTCACGATTCCCTTCGGGGAGGTGGGGGCATTTTTTTTTTCTGACTTTTCTGACGACTTTGATGCAAAGATTGAGTATGTGAACAGACCTGTACCGTTCTGCCTGTGCTGCCTTTAAAAAATATAGATGAGCAGAGTTATTTTGTGATGTGTAAGTGTATAATGGTGGAACGCACACATTGTGTTTGTGTGTGTATTGTTCTTTTCTACTTTGTCAACAAGTTACCTGCACAATAAAACCTTCCCTTGATGGATGGAGTATTTATGGAAATTATTTTTCTGTGGGATGGAAGTGGGTATGGGCGGAGCTTACTTCTTTTTAAGGTTGCCATGGACTACTGTTATCGCCTCTCGGCATGGCCAACGCAAAGGCTACGCTTTTCGTTAATAATATCTGGGGCTTTACGTGCCAAAACCACGATACGATTATGAGGCACGCCGTAGTGGAGCGGAACTTTCGACCATGTGGTGTTCTTTAACGTGCACTGAAATCGCACAGTACACGGGCCTTCAACATTTCGCTTCCATCGAAATGAGACCGCCGCTGTCGGGATCGAACCCGCGACCTTCATCTCAGCAACCGAGCACCGCAACCGCTAAACCACACTGTAAAAAATTTTTCTTGAAAAAAACAGAAATTGTCTGGCAGCTGGCCTGCCAGAAAATTTCTGTTCTCTTTCTGTTTTCTGTTTTTATGTTTTTGTAATTTTACATGTCTCTTCTGTTCCTGCTAACAGAAAATTTCTGTAATTTCCATCGCTTTTTCCGTTTTCAGTAACAGAAAATGTCTGTAATATTACATGTATTTTTTGTTCTCAGCAACAGTAAATTTCTGTAATTTCGAATGTCTTTTCTGTTGGCAGTAACAGAAAACTTCTGTACCTTGACATAGATTTTCGGTTCGCACTAACAGCGAATTTCTGTAATTTTACTACTCTTGGTTTTTTAGTACAGAAATCCTGTGATTGGACAAGTATTTTTTTTCATTCGTTCAGTACAGGAAGTTTCCGTAATTAAAATGGGCTTTCTGCTTTAAGTAACAAGAAATTCTGAAATTGTATTCTTTCTCATGGCAGCAACGTCAGTTGACGAAAATTCGGCAATTTGACAGGTTATGCAATATTAAATGTATGTGGTGCAAGAACAGAAAATCTCAGACAGAAAGCACCACGATTTTTTGCATCTGCATTGTCCCCTTTATAGCACGCATCCTCTCTCACAAATTCGTTAATTCAGTACACCATAGAGTGAAATGCGAACAAGTTTATTGACATGGAACATAAAAGTTCAGGCAGTTGCCAACATATGCATCTTGAAATACGAGAGATGCCCACACTATCACAAGCGGCCACTATGCGTTATTTGAAGGTCGCAGGTTCGGTCCCTGCCAGCGCGATGTTATCTTTTCATCCACTTTGCTTTCTTCACATTTACTTCGTAATGACTACAAATAACATCTCCTGTACTTGCCTTGGCTTTCTTGTCTGTTAGTTGTACAATTCCCGTTTCGTTCACTATGCCCCCAGTATCACAAGGGGTCCAGATTGAGGAATCTCTCGGGGATATTGTTCGAGTTGGCCGGCACATATGTTTAAACGTCAAGTCTTTCAGGGAGCTACTCAATGACGGCACTTTCGGGTTCAGGTTGTGCTGTTTCCCACGTGTATGGTCAGTCGTTGTGCCCTTTCCAGGACTGACAGTGGCAATTGACCTAAAAAGAAGAGGCAATTCCGTTTAGCAGTGCACAAGAACCTAAATATTCTTAAATACAGTGTAACCAAAAAGGCACCCACTTGTTCTTCATTAAGAATATGCTTTTCTGCATGCATCCATCTCAACTTAAATTACCATCACTTTAATACAATATTGCCACATAAGTCTAAAATGAAACTTCTAACCTTTTAAACACTAAATTCGAATCTGGACCTTCTAATGTCTAAGTACTGACAGCAGTTTGCTTGTGGATACTCGCGAGCAGTATACCATAAAACAGGTAGTTTCTCATTGAAGGCATTATGGTTTAGTTTTAGTACTTTTGTTTCAAAACGCTTTCTTTTCATGTTACCTAAATGAGGCCATCTCAATAAATAAAGGTATTCTATGTGAGCAATATACCACACATTTTTTTAATGTTACGGAAAGCTAAAATTATTGGCCAAAGTATTGTGTCCAAGATTTAGTTTCAATCTCACCTATGAGTGAACTCCAGGATAAGACTTGTCTCTTTTGGGTGGGCAAAGTTGACGCAAAGTGTGCCAGGAATAATATCTTGAACGCCTCTCTAGGACTGGATGCTTGCGTCAAAGGAACGTTGTCAATTCAAGGTGTGAAGGACTTCCCTGTCAGGAAACCACCACCTGGAAGTTCAAAATTTGGGTTCAAGATTTACTATATTTAGAAGGGAGAATAACATACCTTTAGCAAATATGAAAGGCCAACTGGCATTTCTCAATGTCATCATCACAGGTGGTATCCTTGAATAAAAAAAAGAGCATTGATCGAATAAGTAGACACGAGGTAAAATAGAATTTGTTAATAACAGGAAACCGCGCGGGCAAACGGGACAAGAAAGACTGATAGGACTTTCATGTCCCGTTTGCCCGCCAAACCAACAAGCTCAAGCTCATACCCTTTTAAACAATTTAAGCTGGATGTTTGCACGTATTTTAACACTGCGTACTGTCAAACACTTTGAGCGCCCGAACGATGCTTATCAAAAAGCACAATGCAAGAAGATAAAAAATCAACAAGTGATTTTCAGGCTGTATTAGCACCGAATCTCTTGCCCTAAGTGGAAGTGAAATGACGCATTCTGAAAATGCTGGTCTGCACCTGCGATGGTTCGCTCTATTTTAGATGCGAAGTATCTTAAGGCGGAGCTCAATCCGGTGGTGGTGGTGGTGGTGGTGTGCGGCGTGACCACCCTTACTGCGCATGCGCATACCCTCTCCACACACCTCCTCTCCACTCACCCTCTCCCTCTCCCCTCTCCACTTTCCCTCTCCCCTCCCCTTTCCACTCTTCCTCTGAAAACGCGGGCTAGACATGCCGAAATTCCTCTCCTGCAACGCCGCGATGAGCTCGAGCGCATGCGCGTCCCCTCCCCTTCTCTCTCCCTTCTACGCTGCCCCCTCTCGCCCGCCTGTCGACCGCGTCCCCGCTCGCCCTGTGAGAATAACGGCCAGGCTAGATGGAAGATACGACGCGCGTAGCGTCCCTCTTCGCGTTCCACGACGCGAGGTCGGTAGCATGCCCAACAAACGCCAACGGTACGCGATCGTGCAAGGCTCCGGCTTCGCATCGCCTCATGGCCCCTTTATTTGGTGTACAAACGAGCCCGGATATATCGAATTCGATGGAGATGTGAATAGTTCGATGTATAATAATTCGATATTCGAAATTGTGCTCATATAAAAACATAGCACGTCTCTGACAAATATCTAAACTTGCAGAAAGACGGGAGATTACCGATTGGCGTATCCAAAAGCCAGCAACGTCGACAGGCACACGACGGTGATAAATGATTTATTTGATGCGCAAAAAGCCGAACAGGTCGACGGGGCTCAACTGGCAGCACACGTGAAATGCGCAAGAAGGAGTAGTGCTGAATAAAAA
>NC_051185.1:56853328-56983328 GCF_013339695.2 Rhipicephalus sanguineus
CAACCAGAATGACAGTACTGGACTTCGTGCGTGCAGACGGCAAATTTGGGAGTCACTGGATGGTGTGTGCCTGCTTGTTGATATGTATTTCTGTCTGGCTGCACTGGTTGCCAACTCTGTTCTCAGCAGAACTACAGAGTACTAAAGGAAAGAGTACCTGGATAACTTGAGTGCGAGAATATAAGTAATCAAGAGCACAATTTCTTATGAACAAGAAAAAAACTTCTCTATGACTCCTTTTGCAGGGTCTCTGGCTTGGTGTGCCCATTTTGACAGTCTCGCCAGTGAAATGACAGTTCACTATATTGCAGTCAAATCTCGATATAACAAACTTCAGTGTAACGAAATTCTTAATAATACTAAGTACAGTAAAATCTTAGTGATACAAGTTGTATGGGGTCACCTGAAATATTTGCATCACTGAAAATTCGTACTGTCAAAAGAAACAAAATTTTTAAAAATGAATTTAAATGCTGGAGAGGAAACTTCAAGTATCTTTGTATGTTTTCTTATTGCCCAAAGTGCCAACGATTGCCGCCTGGAACGCGTGAAAAAATGCATGCATGTGGCCTCACTAACTGTTTTCTCACGCCTCAGCACCTCATGCGCATGGTGCGTTTTGGATGTCGGTGCTGCAGTGTGTGTCGTATCCTTCCTCGCTGGTCCAAGCATCAGGCTGTGATGTGGAAAGCTCTCTGGCAAACTCCTCCATGATATGCAAACCGCAGGCCTCGCGCAGTTGTCTTCGGCACTGCCGCAATATTCCTCGGTGGTGCCAGTAGTAACTCCCAGCTTGCTCCTAACTTCTCCCTGTAATGTTCACTCACGTCGGCACTCACGCTCGGTGCAGTCACCTTTTTACACCCTGTTAACAGAACTTCCTCGAGCTGCACACAACATGCAGTTTTTGCTTTCCTTAGTGTTGCACATTTTGCCTTATCTGGTCACACTTATCAACAGGTGTTGATAACACGACAGTTCAAAAGCTGAGCCATTGGTGAAGTCAGCTCATTTTCTTTTTGGATCTTTGTCCACCTTAGGCGCGATGTCCAACTTCTCTTTGAATGACCGAAGCTTTTGCCACTTGTGGAGATGAACAGATGAAACTCCCAAGACGAGCAAATCGTGTGCAAGTTCATAAAAATGAACTACCGAGTGCCGCAGAGGTTAAATGGGTCGCTAGGCTAGCGTTCCGCGTGCGAGCGGGAAGCAGCGCCGACTGCGCCTCCTGTGTTTTCTGGCCTTAGTACAAAAGAAAAATGCCTTCGCCAATGTCATTCTTGTGTAGGTCTTGGTGTAGTTGTATATCCTGCGCTTAATGCAGCTCCACTGCTGTGAAACCCGAGGCAACACGTAGCACTGGCTACCCAGCGATTCCCTTGGCGCTTGCCGCTGCCTCAGGAATAGCGCGCTTGCTGAGGTGGTGGCACCTTGTCATGCGCGGCGCGGGTATCAGCCAGCTGTTTTAGAAGCGTTTATTCACTATTTTAGATAAATTGTTGCTATTAATTCTTGGTTTTCAAAATGGTGGTTTAGCGGGCTTGTTGGTACGTACTCGATTGTAACGCGACCACAATTGTAACGCGAGGGGTCACTTTTCATTGCATCCAGGAAGAAAAAAATAGGTGTTTCGTATGTATTTCGATATTCGATTGTAACGCGAGGGTCGACTTTAGGTAGCAAAAATATCGAAAAAAACCCGCGTTACATTCGAGTAAATACGGTGCGCGTAGTTTTTCAAACATTGCAAAAACGGGACACCGAGAATACACCATACAACACAGGCGCTGACTTCCAACAGGGTTTTATTGCGCTAACGCGAAATATATAGTCGGAGAAAGGGAAGACACGTGATAAACATGATAAAAGGAATGTCTAGGGGTTACAGGCTTTTGAAGGTGTTAATCTTGCAGATATGCGATTTCCTTGTCTAGGTAATTGGATGGACGGTGAACTAACGCATGAAGGGCCCCGCTTGATAATGGCGAATGCTTCCATGATGTCGCGTGTGCACTGGTCCGAATGCTTTCTGATGACAGTGACTCGATTAAAATTTAGTATGCAATTACGTGACCTGCATTGTAGCGCAAAGTTGCCGCCTTGTTTTCGCTTGACATTGTTGGCATGCTCCCTGAGGCAATCGTTTAGGCAGCGTCTAGTTTGCCCTGCATAGGAGGAGCAGCAGCCCAGAGGGATGTCATATACAGCCTTGATGCAGCTGGCAAAGGGCATCTGGTGTTTCTTCTCGCATGCTTTCTTTGGAGGTTCATCTCGGTTGTCCTTCCTGCATAAGGCGTTGCGCTTTCCTGGGGCCAAGAAGACAAGTGAAACTCCTGCTCTGCCTGCCGCCTATCTTTAATCGGTGGGACACTCCATGCACATGCGGAATGACAGCCAGCTTCGATGTGTCGATCTCAGCTCTTGGTTATTTCAATTCTCAATTCTTGGTTATTTCTGTAGCTTATAGTATTTTAGACCTTGTTAGTATACTTCGCACTGGTTTTGAGCTTTGTTAGCCCTGTTTTAGGCCTGTAGGGGCCACTGCGTGACCATGCGACACGAAACAGTGAATGGACGGCAGGCCGGGCCCCTAAAATGCTACGCACTGAAGAGAAACTGAGGGTTGGCTGAACGCTGCGTGAGGGGACGCACAAGCCTGCTTTCACTCTGCGGAGCAAGCCAGCGGGCTGTCAAAGCTAGCTGGCTCTCGCGCGCTTCCTAGCCTCCTTCCCTTATGCATGCCGACCATGATCTGGTCCTCTCAACAGGGGGCTCCAAGAGGACTATGTAGACTTGTGACGTAGATGGTTGCTTAGCGACCATGGATCCCACCCAGGTCCTGTTGTGCCAGTCACTCTGCTGTCTTGGCAGCTGCCACTGTTTCTCGTGCATTCATGTGATCTGCAGCGGCACAGAAATGCATTCGGAACAGCCTATCTTTTTCGTATTGTAAAAAATGCATTTCTGTCGGGGAATATTATGAATTTGTAACCCACCGAAATTCGTACCATCTGCGATTGTACCACCTCGGTGTCACTGTGTTTTACTCTTGATGACTTCATGTCCATAGAACACCATGTATGTTTAACCTCAATGTAACGAAGTGGTTTCACCTGCGATTTCAATATGACTAAGGTCTTCTGCTGCTAAAAAGGATGCCGTAGAGGCAACCAAGGCAACAAATTGAAATTCATGCTGGTTTCAGTAACGCGCCATTTTTGCAAACATTTTAGGCATTTTTGAAGTTGTGTGTCGGAAAGCAGCTGCTGAAGCAGAGAGCATCTGATTCAGCACTGGTTGGGGGGGGGGGGGGTGCATGGTCAGACAGCGCATATTTTTTTGTCACTATGGCAATGGCGTCATGAGCATGTTTAGTAGAACAGGCAACAATCATGTGCAAGCTTCCTCTATGAAAGTGCTTTCAGATCATTCAATAGGTGCTGCTGTGCATCGTCAGTGGCGAGAGAAATGTGATCCTATGACCCTATGATCATCTAGTTGAGCATAGGCATTTTTGTTTTCTTCTATATTGTATTTTCTAGGCTGAATAACTTTGGACTGTGTGCCCCTATTGCTGCTGTTATGGCTGCATTAATCTGTCTATTCTTCAGTCTGCGCGACCCGCAAGTAAAAAAATAGGGGCTTGAATGATGCCGGAAGGTCCCCTTAATGCCGCAATTGTACACTTAATAGAAAAAACAGCGCGAAAGGAGACGTAGCACAAGCGAAGGAACACAAAGGATGAGCGCTGTCCTGTGTGTGTTCCTTCATTTGCGCTACATCTCCTTTTCGCGCTGCTTTTCCCATTCACAAATGTGACCAACTAGCCGAATGAACCACACTTCTGGTACACTTCATGTATGAAATCTATGTGACAAGGACACCAGCAATATGTTTTCTTGGGCCAGTTGATTCATGACTTCTGAAGGAAAAATTGTAGCGCAAAACAACACAAGGACAGACGAAGTGCCAGTCCCGTGTTATTTGTCTGTCCTTGTGTTGTTTTGTACTACAATTTTTCCTTCAGAAGGACACCAGGTGTGGCAACGAGATGTCAGTGCGATACAGCTACAAGTCACCTTATTGCCTTTGTGAAACTTCTTGACAACAATTGTCTAACGGTAACCGTAATCCTCACTGGCATTTTCATTCCGGCTACACAACATTTTTTTGCGCCGAATCCGAGTGTTCTGCATAATTTCACTCGTGCCACCAATCAGTGCTTTAAGCACTTGTCAGTTATTTCTTGCCATTTTCCACATCATTCATATTGCCGTGGTGTCGGTTATGTTTAGAAAAGATCACTTATTTAACTTCATTATTAATAACCGGTGCACTACAACAGCCACAGACTCATGAGCCTCTCGACTTACATGACTTAATAGTTTTCTGCAAAGCAAAATACAAAACACCACGTTTTAATCTGCTGCTACTTCAGCCATTTCAAGCCTCATTAAGCTGTTTTGAGGTTCACATCTGCTCCAAATTGCCACTCCAAATCCTGCTCCGAAGTGGCAAGTTTACTTCTCCTGGAGCAGCTTCACTGAAATCCTTGCCCGCTTCCATCACAAGAAGTTTAGAAGAGCTCTGCTTGAGTTGAGGTCGTCATTGGTATTTTTTTGTGATTAGCCTGTTGCTCAGCTCGCCTTTCGTACATAGAACAAGCACTAAGTGCTAGTGACTTTGTCACGCATCCTTGCCAGCCTGCCCAGCTTGCCGCATTCGTCACTGAAGTCGTTAAAGTGTAGTGTCAGGTTTGCCAGTCCGTTCTGCTTGCTGCTCGGCTGTTGCTGCCTTCTTTTTTCTCACTCTGCCACGTGTGTCCTCTTTTTTACTCAGCCAACGAACTGGCCGGCTTGGCTCGCGGTGGCCAGAAACTGGGAAAGCTGAAGAAGAACTACTTTGAGGCAGTCAAGCTGCTCGTGGAGCTGGCTTCCCTGCAGACATCTTTCATCACCCTGGACAGCGTCATCAAGACCACCAACCGACGTGTGAACGCCATTGAGTACGGTGAGTGCCGAGAGTGCTGCAATGGGAAATGCATTCAGCCGACATCTGGTGTACCATCCAGATGTCAGCTAGCTGGTACACCAGCCAGGGGAAGGGGACGTTGGGGGGTCGACCACTCCCGCCCCGCCCCCAAAATTTTTCAATTTTGGATGGGCATATATACACGTGCATGTATGAACATGCATAAAAGCTGGTTGACAACCCTCCCCCCATTAGCAACGTCCTGTGGTGTACTGTTGCCCTACATGTAAGTAGCAGCCTCCCTGCACAGCATATTAGGCTTCCTACATACTTTTCAATCATGAGACCGTTTGTTTCTCTAACAACCGTGTGTTTCTCTAATAGAGGGGCACTTCAGAAACTGTGGGAAAAAAGAAAAAAAAACATTCTAGCGCAACTCATTTCCAGCTGTGGAACACAATGTGCGCTTGCACCTGTTGTGCTAAGCCAGCTCCTCTGTCTGACCTCTTCGCATACACCAACCATTTTAGCTCCTTACTGTCTCTTCAGCTGTCGATGTTGATAAGGACGAGCACCTCAGTTGTGCCTAAATTTCCGCCCATATATGAAATTGTGGCTATGATTCAAGGCAGGCTACAGCAGTGTAATGTCACCCAGTGCACTGAATCCTGTAAATGCATTGATAAAGTAACTACATCCAGGTCTGAGGTGTTGGCTTTTCTCTTAGATCTTGTACATTCGTGTTGTCTTTCACTTTCTGAGTGTGTATAGCATCGATCTCGTCACTCTCTTCTTTCGGCCCTCAATTTCAGGAACTTCTGAGCCACAGCTTTTGGTCTCATTTCCACTGCTACCATAGTGGTAAAAAGGACAAAAAGGAATTTCAAGGTCTTCTCTTTTGTAAAGTATTGTCGTCTGACGTTATGATGCCCATCAAACTTGTAAAACATCTATGCGTGCCTGTTATGCAGTTAGGCTTAGCAAGGAAATGCTTCATTTTTCGTTCCAGGGTCGTTTTGACACGATTATTGGCTGATATATCTCCAGTTTTGAAACAAATTCCATAGTTTCATGCTAGAACAACTTATCTGGAAATTCAGAACAGGAGATACATACCGTAAGTCTAGAAATTTAGCTGTCTTGCCCTCAGTGGAACAGCAGTTCTGAAAAATTTCTACAGAACAAAATGAAATTAAACTCACCATATCACCAATGCCACCTATCGTGAACGTGTGAAATATTTTTTTTTTTTTGGTTTTTTAAATGTTTCTGACCCATGGCAGCAGAAAATCATAGCACTGATGGCGACACGCAGCGGTGGAAGAAGCTTTTACTGAAGAGGGAAAATCGGGACAGATTTGTTCCATTATCCCTCTAAGGGTTAATTTTGTCACGAAGGAAGGATAGCTGCTTGGTATGTCCAGGAGGCAGTGCCACCATTGTGCCTGTCAACGTTCCTCCAGACAATGAAAACTTCTCATAGACATAACTAGTGCTGATGTGTTAATCTTGTCGTCATAGTTTAATCCTCTAAGCTTGCTTTTTCAATTGGGAGGAGCAATGACAGCCGATAAAAACAATCTTCATTGTAGATGCTTCATCTTCGAATAACCTGCAATAATGCTGGGTTTTCTATTTTTAGACATTTCTTCCTTATTTTGCAATCACCGCCCATTTTTTTCGGTGGTTTTGTTCAGTATAAATTCTGGCACTCTATTGCAACGCGCTCGGCCTCATACGCAGTGCCATGCTCTGGCCACTAGACTTGTATGCTGGCACAACATTTACAAGATCGCACTGGGCGGGAGGAAATGTGTCAACCGAAGCTAATTTCTCTATTTTTGCATCATATTTACGAAATTTAGCACCGGTATGTATAATTGTTTGTGTTGATTTCAATACATGTGATGAAATTTTTTCGTGTTTTCTATTTCTAACTGTAACTGTTTCTGTTTACTGTGTTGTTTAGCTGTAACTGTTCCTATTTCTAACTGTAAAGGTGCCTTGCCAATCGAATTGCCACTCTTCCTTGCGCGGCGAGGAGAAGCGCTCGGCCAGGAGGAGAGACAAGCAGATGGACGAAGCTTAGCGAAGGAAAGCGTGAAGCGAGCAGGGGCTGCTTTTGGGTCATCGAATGCGTCTAGCCCCGCTATTACAGCGCCGTTCTGAAAAATTCTCCCGGCTGTGTGTTTGTCAGACTCGGGCACAGCTGCAACGCAACTACTAAATTTCGACCTCTGGGTGGTTTAGGAACACTTTAAGTTTGGCTAGTGTTATTCTGAGGTGCTGTGTGCCCTCCACCTTTTGCAGGTTCCTCACCAATGTGACAAATGGTACAAAGGTGCTTCCTCAATACCATTGCCCTTGTGTGCATGTTTTGAGATACCCTATTGTCCCGTTCACACGGTGACTTTTTTTGTTGCTCAGAGTTTTTTTTTCAGTGTCACGAGCACCAAGTGACATTCTTGTTTTTCTTCCAAGCACTTCGGTCAATCACACAGTACTTCCGGTTTTCCGAATATTCAAAAGAATTCCTCTAAAAAATAAAACGTACAAAAGTTCAACCTGTGAGCTATATTGGATACATGTGATGTCGGAGCGTAAGTTTAAGAAAGGGCCAAATAGCTGTAAAGATAATTAATGAAAGTAATTAATCGAATTAGTTTGTTGAAAGATCAGACGGCTGTCTTGTGTGTGACTGGGATCGCTGCAGCACCAGACAGAGCAGATCCCAACCATGCGTTTCTTTCCAGGGGGCCTCTGAGACCCGCTTCGGCTTCCCGACAAAACACAAACCCAAGGAATACACCAGGGTACACGAATGCCAATGTGTGAGCACCAATATCAGACACCCAAGTCAAGGATTAGGGTTGCCTCCAGATTTTCTTATCCTGGAAGGACACATTCAAATGACTTCTGCTTCAAATATAGTTGTACGTTGGGCTTCTTGATGCATCATAACAACGCCACTTAAAGGGGTCATGAACCACTTTCCAAGTAATGAGCTAATGGCCTCAGTATCGGAGTGTACAGCCTCCCGAATCGATTGCCGCAAAAATTTCTCGAATCCGTCAAGAATCAGCGGAGTTACGGGGTTTGGCGCACGCTCCCAGCGCTTTCTCTCTTTTCTCGTGCCGGCGAGCGCCACTGGAAGCTAGGCAGGGAGGGATGGCATGGGGGAAAGAGTTACGCCAGCGCGCGTCATGAACGCGATCGCTCTCCCCGCTGTGATTCGCTTGCGCGAGTGCGGCTACCGTGTACTGAGGAGTGCGGCGCCGGCAAGTGCGGCACCCCGCGGCAAGAAGCGCATCTGATCCGAACGCCGCTCTCGATTTACGTCGGCTATCGCCAATAAGCATGCTATGTCTCTTGCGACGTACAGCGGACAGACGCCCCGCCCACCGACGAGAGTGAGAACCGGCCTCTGGTTTGAAAAGAGGGTGCCTGGGGAAACGGCAACTTCGCGCTCCGCTTGTGGCCATTACGCGGCGCGCACGACTGTAATATTTGGCAGAGCAGTTCATAGCCGTGTCAGCTTTCCGCAGGATGTGTTTTTTCAATCAGCCCAAGGGGTGCCTCATGACCCCTTTAATGCTATCTAACATGGGACAAAACAATGACGCGGAAACACTCACATAGGGGTGACTTTTCAACAACAGATTTATTTCCGAGATCTGAGTCCTTTACTAGGTGCTTTAGTGGACACTTGCTCTGAACCTGTAAACAAACGCAAAATGCACAATAACGTATCACCGGTGTTAAGCATGTGTATATATATATATTGCAATAAAAAAATACGATGGTTTCCCGATTTACGCATCACCCCAAATTGGATTGTATTGTGCTTCGGTGATTGCAATTGTCATTTCATTTGCACTCTCGCCTACAAGAACTGTTTTGCTAAAGGGGGCCCAGTTGGTGCATTTATTGCAGAGGATAGCCATCAAGCTCCATCGTGTTCACTTTATGCTTACCTCGATCATTTTTCTAGTTTGTTTGGCAGGCTCACTTGCCACAGAGTCTACAAGTACTATGTGTTCGAGATGGCTGAAAGCTGTTAAAGCTGAAACAGTGTCATGAAATTGCTCTGTTGAATGGACAAAAGAACACATGCTTCTCTGACGCACCTAAGATAGCGAGACAGAGTTGGTTTATTGCACAGCAGGTTTTGTTATGTCAAGGTTAGAGTGTGTTCACCCAGCCATGAATGTGTTTGTCACCTGATAGAGTATAGTAAAACCTCAGTGATGCGAATCTCACGGGGTGGCCAAAAATATTCGTATCATTTGAAATTCGTATCACCAGAAAACATGGAAAATTATTATGCGACAAAAGAAAGTTGGCACACGTTTTGAGTTGGTGTTCCTCAGGGCCGCAGCAATGTCATGAGCAGCTATGAATGATTTCCAGTAAAGTTTTTAGACGTCAACGATCATACTTGTACTCGTAAATATATGGTGCATACGTGCGTGTGTAATTATTGAACCAGATGTGTTGTGCCCCGTGACCGCCAGTAGCCCCTTCCTAATCTTACTACGTTTTTCCGCATGACAACAGAGTATTGTGGCAAAAGTGATTTAAGAAGCGCTTTGCACACGATAGATAGAGGCCAAGCTCCTTCGCCAAGACCGTCTGCTTCGTCTCTTGGGGTCTTCGTCCACCTTTAATGGGACTTCATGACAGACCCGCAGCCCAAGTTTGTCTTGTTTCATAGAAAGTCTGCTTACGGGGACATGGCTTGCATCGACATGGCAGGCACGTGTTAACACAGTACAAATACGCTGCTGCCTCGAGCACGCGTCAACGCGTTGTTAAAAAAAAAAGGTGCGACGTCAACGTCATCTGTAATCTAAATGCGAAGGTGCATAAAGGCCTCCAAGATTCACGCGCACTATCTCGGAGGCATAGAGTTTCTTACAATAATACCTAGAGGAGAATCTGGCGCTAGTGTCTACGCAGGCTCCTTGAGCAGCGCTTCAACCACCATGGGAATGATGGGAAGTACAGGCTTCGGATTTGCTTCGGATGGTTTAGATTCTTGAGATTCGCGACGCTTGTTTGCCAAGTGTAAAACAAAGCGATATGAGGTTATTTCCAATTTGAACTTGCTTTGTTCTTTTGTACGTAAAACTTATTGCAAAAAGTTTGCGTGACCGTGGGATGGAACTGAAACTTGGACAAATTCAGCCACCAGGGTATGCATTGCTCTGCAATAGTGTTCCAGATTTGGCATCACAATATAATGAATTATTTTCTTTACAACACTTGAAACAAACGCGCTTGTCTTTCCCTCGAAAGTACGCATTATCTATTTATGGAAATAACAGTACCGTATCGAGTGAGAAACACTTAACGTATCATCTGCTGCGATGACAGATGCGTCTGTCCAAGTGGCCTGCCCCCAACGCATCTCTTGTTTTGTTGTGAAGTTGAGTCAGAGGAGCGCGACGGTGCATTTACTTAGTGTCGCCGTCATTTTGCAGTCGATTTGAAAGAGTTTTGACAAATAGCGCTTCTAAAGAAACGTGAACTTTATGCAAAATTTCCTGCACTGGGATGGGACGCTACATTTATGAGCAGCGGTGAGTGCACGACCCTTTGCTAAAACTGTGAAATACAACCTGTAAAGCTGCAACGTGGCAGCGAACTAAGAAACCTAGCTGTCTCCAGCCTTCTTGAACAACAAAGGCACTGCGTGAGTGCTTTGCAATGCACCTCACTGCCCACGCCTCGCAAAGAACGAAACTAAAACTGTAGAAGAAATCCGTAGACAGTTCGCTAGCTAACAAAATCCAATCTGAAGCCTGTACTTCCCATCATTTCCATGGTGGTTGAACGATCGCAGCGCCAGTTTCCTCTCTAGATTATTGAATGAAACTCGATGCTTGGAGGCAACGACACACCGTTGATGGTCACGCAGCGCGCATGCCCACGTCCGCGCATGACTGCCGCGTTTTCCGCGACAGCGCGGGCAGCACCTGCTCACACCTGTATGCTAGCGTGCGTACGTATGAAACGTCGCGGGGTGCAAATCGGTTCGCGTCAAACGTACTCCAATACATTGCCGGCTAATGGTCCTTGGCCGGGACCACAGAAAAATTCGTATCACCCCGAAATTCATACGAGCCGTGATCGTATCACCGCGGTTTTACTGTATATTGCACTTTTGTGCTATATAACCCTGGTTCTTATTTTGGCTTGCATGTCATGCTCTGGTACCAAGCATATTATGCATTACAATAACAATAGTAAGCAGCAATAACAAAGTTGGGGGAACAGGCAAAGAAAGCTTGCTGAACACATGTGCCTCATGATTGGTGGAGAATTGACCAGTGAGAGATGGGCGTGTGCTGTTGAAAACTGTTGCATCTGCCTACCGGTATGAATGCTACAATACCACTGCTGGCACAAAATGGTTCAGTGCTAGCTGCTCATAGCCTAGTGGGCAGTGATTATTAATTAGAATAACAGTGCATGGAAGAGGCTTATGACAGTGCTGTGCTACTACTGTCTTTTCTTGCATATAACCCGCATAAAAATAAAGTTGGGGCTAAAATATATGTAAATTTTGATATGTAAGGCCGCTTCACAGCAATACTTAACAGCATTGCAAAGAATGTAACTTAACAGCAACATGCAGGGATCTTTTCTGTAATTTTTCCTTGGATTGTATTTGGAGGCAAGGGTTATATGTATGTGGGGGTGGGTTTAAAAAAAAAAAAAAAAGTGGCATTTCTCTGCTTGTGCTGTATTTCTTCACGGCGGCAACATTTTCACGGGAGATTTTTGTACTTGGAGTTGAATGCACATTGAAGGGGCCATGACGCCCAATTTTCCATCGTAATATTATGTGGGTTAATCCTTGTGCGTTCACAAAGAAGACGGTGAAATTTTAGTGCGTTTGCTCGAGCACTGAATCTATAATTGAATATTTTTATAAATGCTAGCGGCCTGAAAGTTGGTCAACACTGGCGCATTCGCGAGCCATGATGTAACAAGCTGCTTGCAGTGCAAGCGTCGACATTCTGGTGAACGATTTTGTTCTACATTCAGCTACGCGTGCAACCGAGCTATTTAAGCTTTTTTCACTTTTGCATTGAAGTTGAACGCTTTGCAGTGGCTGAAACTTCGGTAGAAGACGACAGCTCGGCTCCGTGCAGCACATGACATCACACACTCCATAGCAATATGGCGGTGGGCGGGGTTTATAGCTGGTGACTTCTAGGGCTTATTTTGCACTGAAATATTCACTTACAGTCCATTTTTCATATACGTCTACGCACAATAGACCAGACCCCGTAGCCAGGGGGGTGCCCTAGGGGGCTGCCTCCCCCCCCCCCCAATATTTTGATGGAGGGGGGTGTTTTGCCGAAAAAAATACTGATAATGGGTGTTTTTGTCAAATTTTCAAGGCCTTCAGCAAATGGACCCCCATCCCCTTGAAAAATTTCCTTTCTACGGGCCTTGGATAGACCCTCTACTGCTGTTTTTTGCTGGAAACTGTGAATTGTTGTGTGACCGTGTCATGGCCCCTTTAAAGAAAGCCAGGTGGTCAAAATTCATCTGGCATCTTCCACTACGGCATCCATCATAATCATACAGGGGCCCTGGCACTTAACATACCAGAAAAAAAATTAATATTATGGTGTATATAGTTTCCACTGCTGTGGCACAATGCAGGAGTAAGCATGATATCGTTTCATATACCATGCCAGGAAAGCATTTTTGAACTATAATTTGTGGTTTGCTTTTTGCTGCAGTGATCATTCCTCGCATTGACCGCACCCTTCAGTACATCACATCCGAGCTCGACGAGAGGGAGAGGGAGGAGTTCTTCAGGTGAGTTGCGCTAATTTGTCACAAGCTTCGTCACAATACGTCACCTATTCGTTTTTTTTTATCAGAAGCTGCCCTCGAAAGAACGAGCAGACTACAAGGGAAAAGCTCGTAACCTTTATCGGTGTACTTGTGCGTCTCTGCAGGTTATTTCATGAAACAAATTTTTGAGGGCCCGTTTCTTTGTTTGACGCAACGTTAATGAAAACCAGGCAGAATGCCGAACCTGCGACATTCGGAACGTCACAGGTTCGGTCCCTGTTGGCGGCAAGTTGTCTTTTCGTCCACTTTACTTTCTTCACGTCTTTATCACGATCACTACAATACGCTTGAAACAGTACAATTAACGTCCCTTATACCTTTCTTGGCTTCGTTATCTGCTGGTTTTCATTAGCGTTGCGACTGCATGGCATTGTGTGTTGTTGCAAGGTGAGCTCATAAATTGCTAAGCCGGGCCTTCTTCCTGGCGTGGAAGGAAAATAGGAAGGTGACCATTATGATGATTATTTTCATCAATATCGTCACATAATGAACTTTATTGGGGGAACTTGCACCCAGCAATGCAAAGTACACTCTAAGGAGAGCTATCAGGGGGGCTATTTGGTGTTCATTCATTTTCAATAGTGCGCTTGGTTAGCACAGACACAGTACGGATCAAATAAAATACTACAGGACACATGATGTCGAGCACAAAAATGTGTTGTGTCTTGTGCATTGCACTCGATGTCTTGTGTCGTGTATTTTATCCGTTCCGTACTGTGTCACTTGCACATGAAAGTAGTTTTGGGACGTTACACCCCAGATATTATTATTAATATTGAACATCAAATGACACTCTCTAAAACCTTTTTATTTCTTGGGTCATGTAAGTCTCAAGCATAATTGCCGTTTCTCACTTATGTTGCAGAATGCACTTCATTTTCTTGCTTATAACCCACACAGAAATACTGAAACTCTGGAAACTCGCTTGCTATACACAAACGAAGGCTTAGGGCGCGTGGCTGGGACTAGGGGAACACTGTCGCCCATGGCTGTAGCTTGCCCCCCTCTGAATAAAAGCAACTGAAAATAATGTGGTGGTAGCGTATTCCACGTACATATGCTGGGCTTAACGCCAGTGAAATGTAAAAAAAATATGGGAAAATAATGCAAAGGTGTTTTTCAAAGTCATTCTTTAAAAATAAAAATGTAAGGTAAACAAACCTGAATTTGCCTGCCACCTGTTAGGGATCCTTATTTTTAGCTGCGCTCTGAAGCAAACAAGACATTCCGGGGAGCTCCGCACTCCACACCAAGGGCGCTCTGTACTCAAAATGTGAAATCGAATGTACCAACAAACTGCTTGTGTCAATTTTTAGGATTAGGTTTGGACGGTGACTAAAAATATTAACTGCGCACCTTTCACCATGTCAAGAAAAATTGCTACAAAGGTACAATATATGCTTGAATGCCTGCAATCGTGATTTTGGATGTTCTTAAAGCCGTATTCTTTTTTAACGTCACCAAAAGGCTGTTACTTCTGGCCCTCTTAGGAAAAATGTCGCAAGATGCGTGAAGAGGGTCATTTTTGCAAGAGCGCAAGAGGCTTCTTTGCTCTTTGCGACATGATATCTAAAACCAACAAGTTATGCTTAAATCTGGGCAGTTCTGACTTCAAGGTATTCATACTGTACTTGTTTAGATTTTCGCCAAAAAAGGCCATTATACTTAGCCATTTAAATGAAAACGTTGCGGTTTTCGCAGAAGCATCGCTACTTTAGGTTACTCTTACTGCTCTTCACTCATGTTGGCTGCTTTTTGGCTAAGTTTTGTCTCTTTGATTGGGCAACCCCGGTTCCTATCCCCTGTGTTTTTTATATGGTTATCCTGGCATTTTGAATGCACGTTCAGTATTTTTGCATTTTGGACACCTTAACCTAGGAAACGTAAACCAGTCAGGCATCCTGTCATGATTGCCAATTGCAACCAATATAAAGAAACGCACAGATTGTGACTGTCAGATTCTGTGCCAAAAATTTAAATCCGCGTCACTCAATAAGGGCCTTTGCTGTGAAAACATGGCAGCAGTAATAAATTATCGGATTGATTTTTCATGTTCTATAAGTGTGAAAAAAGTCACAGTTTCGCCGCAAGGGCGAAGCAATGAATGCGATAGCAAGAAACTAATGCTATATAAAGTGAGGCTCGCCAATGGATACTCTGTTTGAACAGCGCTCCTGTTGCAAAGGCGGCCGAAGCAGCGAAGGAAACTAGCGTGCTTCAAGTGTCGAGCTGTGACACTTGATAGTTTGCGCTCATCTTCTGTTTGTTCGTTTAGCGGCGTCCCTTGAGCCCGAGTGACTTCCATACGCTCCGTAGCATGAGCGCGGACATCACACTGAAAGCGTGAAACATCCCTCTTC
This sequence comes from Rhipicephalus sanguineus, assembly GCF_013339695.2. NCBI lineage: Eukaryota > Metazoa > Arthropoda > Arachnida > Ixodida > Ixodidae > Rhipicephalus > Rhipicephalus sanguineus. The sequence goes on from NC_051185.1 coordinate 56,868,538, forward strand.
CCCTCAGCACGAGAAAACCGCACGAGCAGACAGCGGAAGGGCAAGGCTCTCCCTGCGCAAACATAAGAAGCGAGCGAGCTCGCCGACGCGCTCCTCGCGCCATCTCGCTAGTAATGAAGAAACGCTTATAAGCGCCTGCCGTCTCCGAGTCCGTCCAGCGGTAAAGAGTGTGTATATAACGCTCGCCGTTACCTACGTGGAGGATCTGCGTTTCGTGGCGTAGTGGTTAGCGCCACTCGCTGTGGAGCAAGAGGTCCCTGGTTCGATTCCGCGCTTCGGAAGCATTTTTCTGAATTATTTTCCTTTGGGGCTTTTATATATATATATATATATATATATACATACTCATACATATACAATGCATGACGGCGGCGACGGCAAAATTCAGCCGAGACTGTCCATATAATTGCTATCGCAATAAAAAATAAAGAGTTACAGGCCATTTACTGCCACTGTGTGCAGTTTGCAGCTTGTCACAAGACACTACCAACGAGTGTCCGTAGGGCCAAGATTAAATTATATTCTTTTAATTAAAAAATCTGTTTTGTTCCATCTGGAATTGTGAAGAATATGCCGGTTAGCTGATGTGACACAATGTAGTGGGCTGAGCTCGTTCTGATCGCATGCCAGAACAATTCTTTTTCTGTTGAGCTGCTGCCAGAGCGTAGGTCGTGCCACAGCAGTAATTCCTACGATCACCACAATGATAAACGGATAATTTTTTTGGGGGGGGGGGGCAATCTTTCTTTCCAGTCGCTGAGCTTACTGCCTCTTCTCAGCATTCTGTTGTGTATCTTGAAGTTTTTTTAGAAGAAAAATGGAGGCACCACGAAAAAGCAAGGATGGGCACAACACCACAATCGCAAACTCACAACAAACAGTTATAGAAACAAATATATGGAGGCTGACAGGGCAACTGAAATCGTCACAATTGAACAATCACAGATTCTTAAAAATCGGAACAAAAGGGAAATTAAAATGACTGTGCAATCATCAAAATGTTCGATACAATAAATCTAGAGGTATGCGAATATTTGAAAGTTTCGAATATTACATTTGAATATGCGTATTCGATTCGAAAACCGAATATGTGTATTCGATTCAAGCAGTTTCGAATATTCGAAGGGACTCGAATATTCTGTTTTTTCGAATATTGGGTCATACATATACTGAAAAGAACTTCCAATTTTGCGCCTTTACGATAAGCGCATGAACGATCGACCAATGATTACTACGACTTCGGCGCGAGTGCGGTGATGCCCACACGGATAAGCATCGGAAATGCACGCGGGCGTGATGACGGCTACCGATGAACGTGCCGCGGCACTTCTCCGCGACTTGCCCAACAAACCTATCAATGATCATGAACTGCCTGCTCGGCAGTGCGTGTGGCTTAGCGCTGTTGCCGCTGGTGTAAGTGTACTGCACGCTTTTAGGAACAGGTGACAACCCTAACATGCCGTTCGCTGCCACGCCCTTGTGCGGGACCGCTTCAATTAAGTGCGTGTCACTTGCAGAAATGAAAGTAGCTCGCCGTCACTGCATTGGCCTGAGAACGTACTCGGCGTATTTGCATGGTCCAGTGCTTTCCGAGCATGGAGAAATCGCGCTGCGCACAGACAAACGCACGCGTACGTCACAGTGAACGTCCTGGCATTTAACTGGGTAAGCTTAGCAAGCGACACGCTGCACACAACTAACAAGGGATGCTCGGTAATAGATCGCTTTACAAACCTACGCGCAAGCATCGGCGAAAGCCGCATGAGTCGTCCGTCCGCTGTACTGCGATGTCAGCCACTATACTTGGCATAGTTCCGAAATGATTCGATGGTAACGCCAGTAGTGGGCACTTTGGTAGCCTTTACTGCGGCGTCATTGGCTTCATCACATTTTTTTCTAGCTAGCTGTGGCGCACGTCAGGCGATGAATATACCGCGTAGTTACTCTGCATTACCGAAAGCGCGCCTGTCGAGTACGCAGCGTAACCTTTGGAATCCATCGAACATGCATCACACCACGCTGTATCGTTCGTTCGATGTTGCTCTTTCACCAGCGTCAACTTACTGCCAGCAGCAACGACTGCACAAAGACGGTCCTGGAAGTGGCAAAATAACATGCTCGTCACCGACACCGCATTTTTAACGGGAGTTGCGGCTCCGTAAACTCCAACAAAATAAAAAAAAGGCATATTCAGGACGTCTTTTTACCACCCAACAATAATGTCACCTATCTTGCGGGCTTTTCTTGCGTTATCACTGCGCGCCCGGTGCTTCCCGATCACGAATGACATGTGGCTATCAGCATGACATAACATTGGTGATAAGAAAGTAGCCAGCACGCAGTTTTCGAGAAAGGAAAGACAAGCCACCCTGATTTTACATCAGAAAAGAAAATGAGAACTGTGTAAGCACTGCCTCTGTCGCTTTGTCGCAAAAAGAAAAAGATTATCTTTTCACATTTGTCTGCTGTGCTATTCTGACGAGTGGCATCAGGCATGCATCTCATTCTTTGTTCCGGTTTCTGTTGGTGCATGTTCACAATGTGTAAAAGCCTGTTCCCTCTGCGCAATAAGTCAAGTTCAAGAACAGTGTTCTTACTGTTCTTTTTTGTTTCCTTTCAGTGTCTGCGTTTTTTTGTTCTTGTATGCGCTGGAAACACATCAAAATACACCTTCCTCTGTCCTGGGATGTGTCTTGTAATGAGGTTTTACTGTACATACACCTCTAACATATTGAATGAATTCTTTCTGGTGTTTAATGCTACATTCCTTATTTGCCAGACAGTGATTCTTGTCGAGTTCTTTGGATCTACTCAGTGCTTGAGAGGCACATGTTGTTTTTTTGTTTACATGCCCACATTACAGGATGCTTAAAAACATGAATGACCACATTACAATAGCTGCAGCCTTGGTCGTAAAAGCCTGCATTTATGTCCACTTGTTCAGATCTTTTTATTGGGGCCACGTTGCTTCATCTCGGTTGGTTGCTTGGTCATTTTCCTGAGTCGTTATAGTGGCCATTGGAGCTCTTGTGAGGCTGAGCTCCATAATGAACTTAATTCGCTGCTGTCATGTGCAAAATACCTCGAGGCACAGAGTTGTGGAACTCATTCTGATATAAGCACTGTTGCCCGAGTGGCTGCAGGCAGTTTTTACAAATGTCAATTAAAGCAGAGGTGTCAATGCATTGTTGGAACAATTGTGGTGGCTTCATTTTTCATTGGTGTCCTCGGGCCCTGTTGTGACTGTCTGTGACGGTTGGTTGTCACAGCAGGAGTTGCAATGTACACACAAGTGTCCATGCTGTGATGGAAGCTGACTTGGATATTTTTTTTTGTTTTATGTCCTTCCTGCGGTGCGCTGTGGGGTGGGCGGCAGGCTGAAGAAAATCCAGGAAAAGAAGAAGCAGATCAAGGCACGGAAGGAGGCCGAGTTGGCCAAACACAATGCCGAAGTGGGATTGCTCGCCGAGGCATTTGAACACGCACCAAACATCCTCGAAGACACGCACGATGAGGACATCCTGTTCAATTAAGGGGCACGTGCCAGTTTGCCCCAACACGTTGTACACATTGTAGTTAAGGGCTGTCATCCATTCCCCCCCACTGTATACCCCTCCCACCATATTGTGGGTCGAAATGTGTCCAAATAGATAAACCGGTTATGTTTGTTGTTATTGTTCGACCTTTACGTTCCAAAAGTGTCCGGCTAAAAAAATATTCCGCTGGACAATAAAGAGTCTCTGTTGAATGCTCTTGTCTTCAAGCACACGTTGGACATGGTAAATTTTCAAGCTGCACTAACTTCAAACTGGCTCTGTTTGGTGTCGCACGCCACTGCCAAAATAATGTGCAGTCCTTTGAAATTTCATGGATTCGTGGTTTTCAGTGGTCCACCCAAATGTCAAAGATGTATATGATGACAGCACCTCAATCTCTCAAGGGTTGTTACAATGATTTGCCTTCATTTTTACTTATACACTGCCTCTTGCTGCGGACTTTGAACTTGCTTTTTTCCCAATGTCCCCAACCGTTAATTTGCTCAGTACTAGCTATTGTTTTCCTGTTTGTTTGCACTTTGATTCTTTTCTATCTTTCCACCTCATGCTTTGTGTTCATCTGCACGAAGCGTATCTATTCTCTTATTGTGTACCTGATTTTTGTGATCCTTGGCTTTACCTCGCACGTGGCTGTGGTGTGTATCGATTCACTCCCAGTGCCATACCCATTTCCTACTTTTGCATTTTGGGGCTGCATCCTTCCACTTGCTTTCATCTTTCTTCTCGCATGACTCCGCCCCAAGCTTCATGTCCTGTGACATGTGCATCCTTTCCTCTGGCTGGGAGCATCCTTCTTTTTATCCTCGCTCTTCTTCCTGACTTCGCGTTCGCATACTTCAGTTTGTATATCCCATTCTTAACCTGTGAGCACGCTTCCCTTTCTATGACCTTCTGCTTCTGCAAAATGTTCTGCTTATGTTTTTCTGTGGGCTGTACTTTCTGCTGTCTCACCTTTAGGCTTAACACTCAAGAGCCTTTCTGTTCTCTCCTTTTTATGGGCTTTTTCTTCTTCAGTATCCCCATGTTATGCACAGTGTTGTAGGTGTTACTGAAAAAAAGTAACTAAATACGTTACTCGTTACACTATAAAAAAAGGAACGCGTTACCGCCCTACGTTACCTACAAAAAAATGTAACGCGTTACCGTTACCGTTACCGAAAAAAAGTAACGGACGTTACCTCTGCCATTACTCCACAATCATAAATTTTATTCGATGTGGCTTTGCTTCAGCAACCCACAATAACAATAATTTAAATCTGAAATTTATGTTTCACATAAAACTTCTAACGCAAACAACGAATATACCCATAATGCTGGTTTAACGTGTATTACTTGCACAAATGTACCGGACGTTAGCAATGGTATAGTGGCTTAAATTTGCCTATAGAGTTACGTTTGATGGCTTCTGACTCTGACACATGGTGAAGCCATTTTTCTCAATGTGACATTATACAGAATATCAGATTCAATCATCAACGCTATTCGCAAAGAAAGCATCAATGAAATCTCAAGAAATTTACAATAATTGAGATGGTGTGCTTCTGCTAGCAAAATAAATGCGCGAATTTTGTAGTAATAAAGAAATGCTTAAACGGGCTAGTTCCGTAAAAAATATCTGTGCATAAACATTTTTTGTTCACTTTAACCTGTATATTTACCGCAAAAATTGCGAGCGTTTATGTGAGGGTGTTCAAGATCAGCCTCACTCGCTCAGGAGTTTAATAACCAGAAACGTCGCTGCAGTTGCACATAGAAAAAGCAAAATTTATTTTTAAAACAAAGTTGATAGGCCTTATCAACTTTGTAGCTACTATAAAACGTCGCATATTTAGATATTTTTCAAAAACAGTTTCCTTAGCTCTACAAGTTTCAAACAATGTTACTTTACTCTTTGTTGCGCATACATTTCATACACAACATATCTTCTTTGTAACGATAATATTTGTGTTTTACAACGTCGTGAACTTTCGAGAACGACAGGTAATGAAATTGGTCCCTCCGGATTGAATATGTTTGATATTTTTTCCCTCGTAAATTATGCAGTTAATAAGGAAATTAAGTTCCTTTTCGGGTTACTGGCATGGGACATGCATAAAATATAAAATACTGAATCAAATCTAAAATATCTATTTTTGGATCCGTGTCGATCTCTCGTGGAATCACCCGTTTGCAATAACCACGATTAGTACACTAACTGCGGTAATGTCTGCCGTGTAGCTACCTGCAAACGTGGTTAGCCGTAACCGTAGTTAGTTAATCGCGGTTAAGACTGTTCGTGTGACAGCGGTATTAAGGTAGTGAGTAAAAAAAAGGATTTTTTTTCTTTTGCGTTACCAGAAAAAATTCTACTTTTCCCGTCCCGCTCGCATTCTTTTTCAGGGTTTTTCTTCCAGCCGGGGGTCACGCCTATTCTCCACAATAAGGCAGACTCTGGATCGGCAGCGCACCTGTAGGCCGGTTGACATTACCGGCTGTCGCCTGGATGGGCCAGAATTCCACAGAAAGCCGCTTAAAGGCCAACTCCGGCGATTTTTCGAGGTCGATGGATCTCAATGAAATTCGCCGGGTACGTTCCTTTGCACGTTTCCTTCATTTATGCCAAATTACAGGCTTGAGACATGCGCAGATTGTTTGCAAATGAATTTTAGATTGTCTGCAAACGCCCTCCTGGCTTCCCACAATTACTGGCAACATTGCGTCTGTGACGTCAGTATTGGGAAGGCAGCGGAAGTGACGCAGCCGAGGGCACCGCTAACTTCGGCGCTTCGGCCGCTACAGCGAGCGGCTGCTGTGCACAAGGCGACAGACAGCGTTGGTTTGGCCGGCGCTTCGCTAGTCGTCCCGGCTGTCACAATTTTCATACTCCGCGCCGGCGTGACAGGCATGCCTTGCACGACTTCCGGTTCGTTCGTAACAACATCTACGTCATACGTAGACAGCACACACGGTTGGGTTTCGGTTTCGGTGTTGCGCTTTTTTGCTTATTTAAAATTATTCTCCAATTTGCCGAGTATTTCTGCTATCGGGCCCATAACAGGAGCGCCTCAGGAACATAAAAGCACCATTACTTTGGCATGGCCAAAAAATCGCCGGAGTTGGCCTTTAAGTCGACGACGTGGGAGTTGTCGAATTCGATGCGGTGGTCGTTTACCATGCTATGCTCAGTGAGTGTACTCCTTTGCCACGCGAACTTGCGGACATCGTTTTTATGTTGTCGCAGCCTCTCGGGGGAGTTCTTCGTTTCCCCCACGTAAAACATTTCACGATCAGCACGTGGTATGGAGTAAACCAGCCCTTGCTCTTTCTCTTCGGACGGCCTGTCTTTTGGGCACGAAAAGGCAACAATCCATCTGCTACATCCACTTCCACGAGAAGCATGTCCGTACAGTTTCTCATGGCGAATTATGCGGCTTTTATCAAGCTTTGTGTGGCGATGGCCCAAACCTCCACACAAGGAGTCGGCGCGTCTTAAAAAATTGGTCTCCCCAATTTCCGCAAAAAAAAAAAAAAGCGATTCCGCCCGCGCTTTCTTGGTCAATGCCTGGCAGGCAGACAGCAGTCCGACGCTGCGACAAAAGAATTTGGTGGGGCGAGCTCTGAGCAAACGACACCCCAGGATGAAAAAGTAACGAGTAACGTGACACCACACGTTACCGAAAAATGTTAACGTAAGTACGTTACCCGTTACAGTTTCTAAATTGTAACGAGTACGTTACTAAGTTACAGAAAAAAGTAACGCGTTACCGGTAACGCCGTTACTTGTAACGCGTTACCGCCAACACTGATTATGCATATCACAACCACTTACTTCTCTCATCCCCAATTTTCTCACACTACCCATCACAATTTTACAACTACATATAACAGTGAATCTTCGGCCCTGTTTGCCATTCTTATGCCCTGCAACGCAGGTTGCAAGACAACGAAGTTTATTCGTTTTCTTGAAGTGATCTAGTAAGACAGTGGTTTCCAGCTTGACTGTGCTGTTGTGACCCTGGTGTTTTCTTCCATGAATACCAAAAGCACCCTTTCGCTTGCACGACAGCCGAATGCCTTTGAAGAGGTAAGAGTTAGACATCTTGTCCGCACAAGGATGAACACTATTTTACGCGCTCTGTGAAGTGCTTCCGCTCGTTAGGGTGTGCCTTTTTTTTTTTCTTTTGGTGTTTTCTGTCCGTGCCATACCTCCTGCTAAGATTCTTATCACATGGTTGTAAGTTCTAAGTGCAACAACAATCACTGAAACGTTTCAGTATCTTTTTGAAATGGAAAAACATTCATGCACATGCGTTTAGCGGCATGTTCAAAAACTCAACTCGAGTAAAATTAACCCAGAGCCCTCCATTGGGACATCTTCAAAGCCTTAGTTTTGCTTTGCAGCGGTGGACCCTACAAATGAATTATCTTAGGTGTGCAAGGCACGTGAATAATTCACAATAAGAATGGTTGCCCATTGGCTGGTATGTATAGGCTGCTGCGATTTGACACCAGCCGGCCAGTTTAAAAAAATGGTAAGGCAAATATATATTGAACAAGGAGGCCACCATAATTCTAGAAGCCAAACAACATGTAGCTCGCCAGTGCTAAAACGAAGTATTCCCAGATTCGGCGGCAAGCTAATGCCACAAGTAACAACCATGTCCTTGTGTGTGCAGTTTTTTGCAAAACGCTTGCATATTAACGACTTTTACATGTAGTGTTAGCAGAAATTGATTGACAGTGGCGATGTTATGGCTTGAGCTGGAGCCGTGTGAACAAGAGGACCCGTTTTCATGCAGCTCTGAGAGGCCAGTCCCCTTGTGTAAACATTAACTTCAACTTGAGACATCCATTCTCAGATCCCTGCTGAACACTTCATCTCAGTAGCATAGCCATGGGGGTGGCCCAACGGGCATGTGCCCCTCCTGAAGTTTCTGCCATGGGACAAAGAGCACAAACTAACACTCGACCACACTTGCCTGCACAACCCCCACTTCAGATAAATGACGTGTCCCCACTGAAACAAATTTCTGCCTACGCCACTGCTTCGTCTCCATCTTTTTCTGAACCTTTAATTTCTGTCCTTATGCAAGAATGTTTTGTTATATTTACTTGCAGCAATTTCAGTGTTACCAGGGTGACACTGCACCTGGCATTACTATGCATTACTGTCTTCGTGTCCCTACATATGACCCGCAAGGCATTGTTAATGGAGTATATTTAATCACTGTCGCGTACTGTGCGATCATTGCGTGGTTGGAATATCGAAGCAGCATTTACTTCCAGACTAATCATTGCAGTCAAGTCACTGGAGTGTGCACACAACAGAACGTAAAAGCGCACGATGCGCACAGTCGCAGTTTACATCAACCACTCGATGAGCAAGGTACCGAACGGGGTCTCATTTTATTTTGTATGTGTGCGTGCGTGCACATGTACGTTGTGGTTATTTTAGCTTATTGCATGGGTACAGGTTAGGCCAATCGGACATTTCTGCGGTTTCTCGTGTATACGTATGCCCCCACCATGACTAATGGAACCAACAGACAGTGAAGCCAGGAGAGGTATAGGGGACGCCGTAATCATGTCCTGGTTAGAGTTACTGTATATGCTGCCTTTAAGGACTAGAGTTACTGTATATGCTACCTAAAGGTAGCATATACAGTAACTCTAGTCCTGGTGAGCAGAAATGAGCTCTTCGCCTGTCTCCTTTAATTATAGTAGCATATATAGTTTTAATGCTAGCTGTAATATATCTGGCGATCTTACGATATCTGCAATCACAGAAACTGTAGTTATGAAGACAGCGGGAAAATATATTTTCCTTTTCTTTTATGATGTTCGCACTCATTTCTTTGGTCAACTTTGATTGGCTCGGAGGGCTGCCACAGCCTCTCTGATTGGCTCATGAAATGCTGCCATTACAAAATTTGACAATGTGGCGGAATTTGACAGTGCCCAGAATAGCACCCCAGCCCACCATTGGAAAATGTCGGAGGTTTCCATATGTTGGCTAAATGGCGGCTGGTGTTGGCTGTTGTCGACTAATATCAGCTATTTGTTCGTATCAACGTTTATATGACGGCTGCATTGTCTTCTTTCAGTCTTCCTTAGTGAGATGATGCCGTCGCATGTTTACGTACAAGTAGAAGTAGATTCCTGGTCTTGTGGCGCACACTTACACCAAGGTATTGACCAATAAACGCGCTGTTTTAAAGGAAATCTTTAAAATATGAATTACCTTCTGTTAAATAATATGCAAGAAAGAAATAGAAATTAACATTTGAAAATGTCAAGGATATTGACTAGGCAAAATGCGAACATCATTTATGAAACAAAGAAATTGCTACAAAAAATAAAGCAAGGTGTAAGTTAGGAAAACGAGAAGTAAAGATTGATCTCTTTGAACTCCCGTAAGGCATCGGCAACCCTCTCGTTGCTGAGTGCAAGGGACGAGGCTTATCTTCGCAGGTGGAAGACTACGCAGAGACGCAGGTGGAAGTAATATTGAACATAAACAAGAATCTCTTTTATAAGAAATGAGAAAATGATTGTCTCCCGGAGTTGGTTGTAGCTGAACGTTTTCCGTCTTAAAGGGGCACTAAAGGCAAATATCAAGTCGAGGTGGATTCGTGAAACAGCGTTCCAGAAACTTCATAGTACTTGTCTCGTGCCAAGGAAATGCTTAGTTTGAAAGAAAATCCTGTTTTAGTGGTACGCATGCCGTTAGCGCAATACAAACCACCCGCCTCCAAGAACGGCCTCCTCACGTAGCCATCCCCGCCCGACAGCCGGCGCTACGGAGCAACGGATATCTCACTGGTGACGCAAGTCGTGTCCGACATTTACCTTAATTTGTCGTTTACTAAAGCACTGCTGCATGTAATATTGACGTTGCTGACGTTCTCAAGCATTGACCTTTCACTCTGACATAAATTGTTATAATTGCCTCTAGTGTCCCTTTAACGTAGAGTGCAACGTATTTGTCGGTGACTTGATGGCCGCTGTGTGCGCGGCGAGCAGGCTAAAGAAGGTCCAGGAGAAGAAGAAGGCTCAGAAGGCGCTCCGCGAGGCCGAGTTGGCGAAGCTGCAGCCCAAGACTATGACGAAGGAGATGGAGGAGCATCCGCGTAACATTCTCCAAGACGACTCTGGCGACGAGGACATCCTGTTCACCTGATGAGACCTGTCTCGCATGGATGAGGCTGTAAGAAAAACCTGTGCGAATCCCTCTCTGGTTGCCGAACGTGGTCTCTCTTACTGCATCCATGCGAGTAGAGCAACTGCGCGGTCTTCGGCTACCTTTTTTCTTCTTCTTCTTCTTTCTTTGATTAGTGTGGGACAATAAAAACGGTCTGTGACGCGAATGTGGGGCCTCTCTTAATGCGGGAAGGGCGATCGTAAGGCTCAATCACACTTGCGACTTGCAAACGGTCGCGCGGCCGTTTGCGACTGGCGACGAAAAAGGAACACAACGCAGGCGACCGATGTTCACACTTGCGTGCGACTTATACGCGTGGCCACGCAGAATTTACGTCGGCTCGCATTGCCATTGCGCCGTAAAGTAAGCTGCACGTTCTGTTCCCGCGCATCTGATTGGTTCAGAGGCTTGCGACTGCAGCCGCGCCACTGAAAAATCTGGAGCAGCGAGCGACTGAGCCAAAGCAGTCGCTTTGTCAGCTTTGCGACCAAAGCGGCCATTTGCGACTATAGCTTGGTCGCGCGACAGGTGCTAGTGGTAGATGTGAATGAGCCTTAATTCAAAGAGACCGGAGCGCGGTTTCCCGAAACCTTTGCCTCGTTAGCTTAGACGCTAGTCGGATATTGTGTCGGATACGAGGCCTCACTTTCCGTTTCCGGTGGGGAATATCTGAACGCTACTTTCAGGGCTCTGCCAAGACAAAAAGTAACTGTGGCCAACGTTACTAGAACAAACTCAGTTTAAAAGCTCCGCCGGAGAGGCGGTCCGCGTGGCGGTCGTGAGAACTAGTGGCGCTGCAGTCACGTCTAGCTTAGGGTGCCTTGATGCCCGCGCGCTCCGCTGAGGGTGAGGACAGGCGCGTCGTCTGCTACGACGGCCGCCATTGCGAATCCCGCCGCAGCTCGGCAGCATGCGGAACGCGCTACACAAAGCGCTTGCGGTGCGCGGATACGTCCGGAAATAAGTGCACGCTAGTGAGCTTTCTCTTTTCCTTTTCTTTTTTGAAGCTTGGGCAGCTTTTATTGCTGTTGTTGCCTAAATGTTTATTAAGGAAGCATGTAATTCATGTAAGCTGACGGCCTGTGCATGTGTTATGCGCTAGAGGTGGACGCAGACTGTTATGTTGAAAACCAATCCTCTTCCTTGCGCCGGAAACGATAAAGTCTAAAGCCTTACCTAATTTTCTCGTAAGCTCTGCATTCCAAATACACAAACATTCGTTTAAAGTATTTGTATACATGTCAGCAGCAGCAGTATATGTAGCTGAACACACGCAATTTAGTGTTGCGAAGCTACCTAAGCGCGATTAAGGTGGCTCATTTCGCTAAGTTTGCAAACAATTTACTCGTTTATTATAATTGACACCATACATATTGTACACAGAATAAAGGGCCGAGGGGCAGTATGGTGCGAATATCCTGCTAAAATGAACTGAAAGCTTCTTTATCATTATTATTGCTGACATTTCTTGCTCACAATCTGTAGCCGCTACTGTTGCACCTTGAGTTGCACCTTGAGTCTTCATCAAAACGATGAATACGTTGTTAAGTAGTATGCCGTAAAACTTTGCATGCGCGCAGCATCAGTGCCTTTTTCCTTCTTTTCGTATCTGCAGTTTCTTTTTCTGTAGGTTTTCTCGCATGCCCAATTGCATGCACATATCATTGAGTGTTTCCAATACTGTTTTACACTTTGTGCGGCAGATGCACGGCGTCGTTTATTTGTCTCTTTTAATATTATCTAGGGTTTTTTTACTTGCCAGAACCATGATATGATTATGAGGCACGCCGTGGTGGAGGGCTCCATGAATTTTGACCATCTGGTACCTGCACTGACATCGCACGGTACATGGGCCTCTAGCATTTCGCCTCCACCTAAATGCGACCGCCGCGGCCGGGATCGAACCCATGACTTTCGGGTCAGCAGCCGAGCTCCGTCACCACTATACCACCGTGGCGGACGTCTTTTTTAAAACGCGAAATTTGACCGTCGGCGTCCCGCGTCTACGGCGTCAGCGTACCACGAGGTTGGGGACGAGGGATGCAAAAAAATCATCGTCACGTGATGACGCCACCATATGACGTCATCATGGCTTCACAAATTTGGCGTGACGTCATATGATGCCGTTATCGCATGACATCGTAGCTTGGTCAAAAGTGGGCAGATCACGAAGGCAGTGCAAAACCAGGTGAGGTGCTTCCGATCTTGGAGGCAATGTTAAACCGCGCTTTGTGCGCAAAAAACGGAGAAGAAGATGGCTTTCGCTTTCGAGCCGTCTTAAGCGAACGCATAAGGGAGCCTGTGAGTTTTTATTTCATTAACTGGTTTTCCATGACGTACTCATTGTACAACTTCACTTTGTTTCTTGTATTTTTTTACTGACATAGCGTGTCTACTGTACACAATGCTTCCCCCTTCTTGTTATTTTCATGCGTCTTCTTTGTATAGACGCTTCGCGAGAACTGTTTGTATGCGCATTCCTGTATGAGCCTTCAGGGCTTACATTATTAATCAATAAATTATGCTTGCTCAAAGAAATAAGATATTCAGTGTGTGTGTGTGTGTGTTTGTGCGCGTTATTATCCAGTGTACAGGCCATTTATTTGTGCGCATTAACGCTGCGCTGACAGAAGAAATTACACAAATAAAACGCAGATTACATAATAAAACACAACTGCCACTAGTCGATTCACAGTGATCGTAAATGATTAAAAACAGAAACTGCGTAATTATTTAAGACAGGACGAAAATGTAACCTTGAAACACTGAAACAGGGAAGGATAAAAAACATTTAACTGCACACATACATACATGGGCACAGGCACGTAGCCAGGATTTTTTTTCGGGGGGGGGGGGCAAGACCTAATTGTTCGAATGAAAGCCTTTCCATGGCAAAAAGAAAAAAAAAAGTTGCCTGGAAATATGGAAAGCTAGACGAATTTCGGGGTGAAATGACAGCGGCCCTTAGATTACTTAGATTTAGGTGTACGTTAAAGAACAACAGATGGTCAAAATTTCGGGAGCCTTCCACCATATACGGTGCCTCTCATAATCATATCGGGGTTCTTGGGACGTAAATTCTCACAAATAATTATTATTAAGAAAAAAGAAGGATCTGATCTGCAGACAAACACGCATAATATATTCCATGATACATTTCAAATCACAAAAATAGGGAAAGCAAAAATCAAAGGCAGATACAAGACCAACCAAGTGCAGTGAAGAATGTTGGCAAAGTAAAATGCAGGAATCATGCATACGTGAACCAAAGCATTTTGAGGATGTAGCTGATATCAGTGTGTCCATTTATTACGCAAGGTTAACACCGGCAGAATTATTCTTGCAAGTGCATAATGTGTTCTTCGGATGCCGCTTGTCACGTTTGATTTTTACTGTCCAAAGAAACCTCGTATCTTCTAAAACGATACAGCTCCCAGCGTTTCTGGAATGATTGGTGCACTGCGGCACGCAACACCCGGCCATGGTGACGGTAGCGAGCGCATAAAACTGGAGGGACACGAGCACCGACCCAAAAACAGCACGCGCGCCACGCCAAGTGACCGGGCGGGGGATTCAAAATGGCGGCCACGCTGCCGCCAAGGCCGAGGAGGCGGCATCTGCCCTTTCAAAAGCTGACACCACTCTAAGCGGGGGCGCGCGCATCGAGGCACTCTAGTCTAGCTCCCGCGGCTGGCGCTTGTTATGATCGGCGCCGCCGATGTACGGGCGCACGTGGGTTACAGCGTCGTCTGCGTTTTGTTAGCTCGTCATTTTTGCAACTGTTCTTGACCAGGCTTAGCGTCTTGTACGAAGACACGTGCATGATGTACAAAGCGTAATGAGGGCGAACAGATTCACAGTGCGGTATGCCGACTTGCTTTGCGCCTGGCTGCAAGAGCGGCTACCGCAGCGACGACTCCGCTTCACGACACTTCTTCGGACCTGCAAAAGACCCTACGCCATTCAAGCTTTGCATCGCAAAGATAGAAAGCTTACTGCGAAATGCAAGGTCTGTGACGTTCATTTTGAGAGTGACGACATTGTAAAGCACTATCGTCGTGTCGTTGCGGGACAAGAAGTTTTGATCCACGTGGAAAGTGGGAACTCGCGCCCGGTGCCGTGCCGCGCTTGTTCCCAGCACTTCCACACCACATTTCAAAGCCAAAATGTTCGGGTTTAGGCGCGAATCCCCCCCAAAACGCACGGCGTCGCGCGAAAGCCCAGTGCCCAGTTTGGAGGAGCCGCCAGAAATAGAACAGCAAAACGAAAGGCAGGCCATTACCTATACACGCTACCGAGACTGACAGTTGCATCACACTGACATTCGATCAGTTGTCAGCTGTCGCTATGCCTTCAAAGCAGTGGATTTTCGAGAGATTTTACGACGAGGTATCGAAAAAGATGTGCGGAATATTTTAGACTCGCCGGCTCGGAAACGGGCTGCTCAGCGCAAAAATTTGACACGGTACACATAGAAAAGACGAGGACCAGCGCTGGTCCTCGTCTTTTCTATGTGTACGTGTCAAATTTTTTGCGCTGATCAGTTTAATAATGGAATACCAACTAGCCCAATCCCACACTTTGCTTCGGGAACGGAGACTTACTTGTGCGAAAGATAATTGTACGAGCAGTTTAACTGCGCAGTGAACGGCTACAGCACGAAACGCAAACGGCTGTCGTACAGCGTAAGGTGCTGCGGGCATGGAACATCTGCTCGGTGAAGTTGAAAAACTGAAGTTGAATACTGACGACTCTTCTAGCGACAGAGTACGCGCGAACAACTGCTCGGTGCTCACATCACAGCCGATCTGTTCGAATTGTTTAAGGCACCGTAGAAGGATGCGACGTAGAAAGATGAGACACCGAAAATACAACTATACGCTGAAAAAATTGCTCAGAGACGACATCTATTCGATTTAATCGCACACTGGGATTTCATTTACCCAGTTCTCGTAAAATTTTCCGCTTTTGGGTCAGTATCCCTTAACCGTCGCGAAAATGTGTCTTGTAAACATTGCAAAGCTTTGGTGATGTTTTTCGAGAAAGTTTTTTTCAGTAAAGTGTAGAAACATGAGTACTGTTTTTCTATAACGTTTTTGTATCTCGAGTAAGTACGCTTCTTTGTGCACTATAAAGGCTTTTACGAACGTGTTGGGTTGTTCTTGGTCTAGATAAGACGGCAGGGGCTAAAATTGTGGTGGTAGTTATAAAAATTACTCTGACAAGCCTCATTCGCTTAGAAACTCCTATGCTTGGAAGTTAAGCGCAATGTAGACAGCTCAAATATTGTCACAGGGTCGTGACGTCGACGAAGGCAGCAGTCAGCAGGTCCGAGATGAAACTTTATTTGGCCGAACTTGTGGCCGGGAAACTGAAAGTCAAGCTACAGCAATACACTGATAGCGGCGAACAGAGCGTCGACCGTCGATCAACTGACAAGCGGTCAAGCGCGTCGGCTTTTATACAGGCGCTATCGAACTTTCCAGCGATATCGCTGGTGGCGGCGTTATCTCTCGACAAAGCTGGAACATTCGCGTGCAGCGCGCAATCTTACCAAGACGATGTATTACAATCGCGAAGCTTCTCGAACACTGCTTCGCGGACAGCGTCGAGCGTTGATAACCGTCCTTGCTGGTCAAACCCGAATATATCGAAATAAAACAAGAAGTGGGCGTGGCAATATAGACCGAACATCGATTCTTAGCCAATCAATGAACAACGCACGCGGGCCAATGCATACAGACGACCTTATGCATATCCACCTAAGTATCCACCTAACTAGTACAATAAGAAAGTTGCCGCGCAGTTGCCGCGAGCTACTGCGCGGCGGACCGCAGCGTGGCAGCAGACGACGCGCCGATAGTGGCGCAAGACGGAACTGCAGCGCCGCTAGTTCTCGCGACCGCCGTTCGGACCACCCTCCTCCGCTGGCGGAGATACGGAGCTTTGAAACTGAGTTTGTTCTAGTAACGTTGACTGTGGCAGGGTCTCCACGCTAAATGTAGATTACTGCTCTGTTAACATATGACCGCCCTAATCGAACGAATAATTTTGTATGTCCGAAAACCTACTGTGCGGATTTAGACGCGCATTTATAAATCATATTTTTATTCTAAGCGAGAATTCAGATTTTTTTTTGCAAATGCCGTGTCCTAACCTCTACTGTCCACAATAATGCGCGTTGATATCACCCGCCTGGTGCATTGACGTCGTTATAATTAACGCACAGTGTTCCTCGCTTATTTTTTTAATTGACACCAGCAAAAAGTATCGAACCTTTGGTCAGCGGAAATACAGTCCTTAATTACAAGGTATAAAACCCTTATCCCCTTCGATGTATACTCTCCTCGGCAAATTAATGCAAACACCTCTCTCATCGCTCCCGCCATTGTAAGAAACATTTCAGGTACATATTTTTTCGGAATGGTGATCAGTAGGCCCGTCGCATTTCTCATGATGTGTCCTCTTAACTAGAATCGGTTTCCTTTCAACAGAATATTCAGCTTGGGGAAAGAGCCAAAAGCCGCATGAAGCCATGTCGAGGAATAGGGAGCCTGGCGGGGATGTTGTGTTTAGTGAAAAAAAAAACTGAATTAGATGTGCAGAATGGGCGCATGCGTTATCATAATGGAGGTGCGAAGATTTTGCTGCGCACAGATCTAGTCATTCGTGCCGCGCACAGCCTCACGGAAGTTTTAAAGGGGTCGTGGAGAACCCTTCGGGTCTGTTGACAAAACACACCCTGCGGAAAGCTGACACGGCTATGAACTGCTCAGTCAAATATTGCAGTTGTGCGCGCCGCGCAAAGGCTACAAGCGGAGCGCGAAATTGCTCTTTTCTCAGGCGCACTTTTTCAAACAGAGGCCTAGCTGTTCTAGCTCTCGTCGGTGGGCGGGCGCTTGTAACCCGAGGTCGCGTTTCTGTTTCTCCGCGTAGTAAAAGACACAGCATCCTTATTGGCCAATAACAGACATAAATCAACAAGGGTGTTTGGATCAGACGCGCTTGTTCCCGTTGACACTGTGTATAATAGTTGTTGTCGTTAAACAAACAGGCTGAAATATAGAAAAAACATGGATGATCCCCCTTTCATATGAATCGGTATAACACGAAAGTGAAACGCGTCTTCACAGGGGTAGTTGAGCGTTTATTGCACATTGTTTCCCAACAAGGGCGAACGAATGAATGCTATAGCAATAAATTGTCATGTCACGCGAAGAACGGCAAGCAGCTCGAAACTTGAAGCGATCTCTAAAGCAGAAAGGGCGCACGAAAAGAACATACGCAGGACGAGTGCGAACTAAGAACTGTCACGATTGTTACTTCTTTGCGTGTGTGCAGCGCGCTTTTTCGGAAACGCGGCCGCTGCAGCGAGCGAAGTGACCTTCGTGCTCTGAATCGCCAACAAAGACAAGACGTACAAACCGCCTCCATCACGACATAAGCGCGCGCGCACGAGAGACACCCCCTGTAGAAGCGCGCTCGCATCGCGACGCGCGGAGCGTAGACCTTTAAAGCGCGCCCTGCGCGCTCTTCGCGCCATCTCGCTAGTGACAACAAGAACACGCTGAAGCCACCGAGCTCCGAGTACCGCGAACGATAAATGGTGTATATAAATTGCTTGCCGTTAGCAAGCTTCAGAACGTGCGCTCTGTGACCGAGTGGCTAGTGCCGCGCGCTGCGGAGCGATGGGTCGTAGGTTCGACACCCGGCAGCGGAAATTTTTCTCAGTTTTTTCTTTACCATCTGTTAGTGTGTATTTTACGTCATATCCGTGACGGAAATACGTCAGTGGAGCCGTGGTGGACCCCGGCATAAAACACTTCCGTGTTAAAAACTTCGTTGCGAGTGGTCAGAAAGATGACTCACTTCCGGTAGAGGCCAACTGTCGGTTTGTTGAACTCAGCGCGCCCGCGCACGTTCGAGCGTTACTTAAATTCGGCCGCACTGCCTTTTCGGTATCCAATCCTATTGTACCTGGCTTGTTTCGGTTAGTTTTGAATGTAATACCTGGCCTCCATAGGTCGTCAAAAAAATTGGAGCTCACTCAGATAGTTTCAACAAATATATTTTGCTCCGAGGGCTCACTCAGACTCACCAAAATTTTCCTCAACCGGACTCACTCGGACTCAGACTCACTAAACTGTTTCTCAGCCGGACTCACTCAGACTCAAACTCACCAACATATTACTCTACCCGACTCACTGAGACTCGCGGCTTCACCTGAGTCTGAGTGAGTCGACTCATGAGTCCGTTGGCGTAAAATTAGCTTTTTCTGTCATGGTGTCAATCCTCTTTAAGACCAATATCTCCCATAATCAGTGCTCTATATATGATACGCCTTTTGATCTTGTACCTTCAAATACGAGTTATCATATACCGTATATGTGTCATCATTATCATATATCCAACCAGTAAGGACATTTTTATGAAATACGCGACTCACACGAGATATTTTTATCAAGAACTTCCCATGAAAGAGCTTGCGGGGGGGGAGGCCATGGCACCCCTTCCCCTAACTCATGCCTCTGATCAATTATTATTGAAGCGGCGCATGAGTGACAATTTACTGAGATATGCTGTGAATAGACGAGTATAATCGTAAGCCGATATAAGGCTGATTGTAATGCTGAAGATGAGTAGATAGGACCATAAGTCGGCAACAAAAGGTCGAGTTCACTCGGACTCACTTAAGAAATATATTTTTCGCTTAGGGCTCACTCGTACTCAGACTCACCAATATTTTCCTCAACTGGACTCACTCGGACTAAGACTCACTAAAATTTTCTTCAGCAGGTGTCACTTGGACTCAAACTCACCAAAATATTACTCACCCAGACTCACGGCCCGATCTGAGTCTGAGTGAGTCGACTCATGAGTGAGCTTGCCGACCTGTGCTGGCCTCAGATTTTACATAACTTGTGTGCGGCTTTGAGTTCTATTGCCACGGATCTCGTGCTGACTTATTCAGTGCGTGCACAGATCGAGTTGCAAGCAGGTTCTGAATTAACAGGCCGCGGAGAGCTGCCCCTCGTGAACCATGAAAGTTGGATTGTTGCTGGCGGTTTTAACACTGCTGTTCCTTTGACAGAGAATCTACACGATCGTATAAACTTTGGATAACGCACTTGACGTCGAAGATATCCCGCAGATGCGCTTGTATAATTCGGATTCAGCCCGTAAAGGTAGATATTAATAAAACCTGATTCCACTGTCAACTTCACTGAGAGTAACTTTCACTCCAGTCGTTTCAAAGACAAGAATACTTCGCATATCACGAGCAATCTCGCAGGCACGTAGCGCGCCCTTCCATGGCGACAGAAATTTTTCGTTTACATGCGCTCTTCACTTATCTCACGCAACCGCCACTCGCCTAAATTCTATGGAATGTACCACACACAACCACAGGGCACACGTGCTGTGTCCCGGTGTTCCCTCTGTCCGTCCTCGTCAAGGTGTGCGCTGTTTTCGCCGCGTTATGATCAACCAACCAGCTCGAGATGTATTAAGACAGCGAGAGAAAGAAGTAGCAAGAAACTGGACAAGGAAGACGTAGAAAAAGCAGAGGAGAACGAAAGAAGAAAAAAAAAAAAACAAGCAAGGCCGCCTGGCTCCACTGTTCCTTCAGGTTTGGCACCACTAGTGCCAAGCTCTTATTTTTTTTTTTTTGACCCTCCTGCTAGGACCACGCAGGGGTCCGCAGTAAAAAAAAAAATGGTACACATAGCGAAGATAAACTGATATGAATTCTGCCCGACAACAGGAAAATAGATGGCCGAGGCGATTAAATCGCGCACTAGCTTTATTCTTCGTTTCGTCAGCGTGATGGTGTGTGTGTCATAGTAAACGTTCGTCGCTGCACAATCAGGCGGCCGCGGTGTTCCTCGGACAGGTGTCGTGCGAGACGACGCTGTTGAGGAGCAAACCATGGAGCATAGCGTTGCGGAAGCACAGGGTTTCGCCGCCTCTTCGCAGTTGAGATTGCTGCACACAGATTGGGAAAACATAAAAACGCTTTGTTGATAACACGTTATTGAAAGTATAGCTACAGAGGTCGATCGTGTCCGTAAAGCACGTTATATAGCGCATCAAATTGCTTTAGAACACGGAACTTACGGCTGATGCATTCATAAGTTCACACATTTCGTTTGCAGGTTACCTATAACCAGTCATGATGCAGCGCCAGAACGCACAGCCTTCAATGAAAAAAAAAACGTACTTGTTTAGTTCTCCGTGGATTACAAAGTACATAATTAGTAATAATGAAATAATTTCACCTATCATTTGCAACAAAAAAGTAAACTACTTCACAGCAAGAGTAACAAGCATTGGACACTGAAATCGACATACTTGGTGACAACAAAATGAGCTATTCTAGAAACAGCACAGTCTAAGCAAATTACTCGAATCACTAATGAACACCAGTCAATTGAGAAAAGGTATGCATTTATTTTGCACATAAGATCTGCTTTGCTGAGAAGGCTGCTGTGTGAGCATCTCAAATAGGCTGTCTTCTAGACAGCGTCGGTTCGGCCTCAGCACAGGACTCGCGAAAGAAGTCCCTCCACCGCTGCAGACGAGCACAAATTCCTGTTATAGTGTATAAATACCGCCTTCATAGCCGGATGGCTCTGCAGTGTGGTGATATTTCTTCTCGGGTCATCTAGATACCGAAACACTTCCGCCCTCACGTGGGATGTTCTGACCGTTTAGAAGCCGAAGTCGGTCCCCATCTTCGGAATCCTCAGCCGTCTGGCCCGGTCGGCGCCGGGTCAGACGGCTGATGATTCCGCTGCCCATACAGGCCGGCCATAATGACCTGTACGCGCAACAGAACCCAATACGCCAAAACTGCACAATTCAAACATTGGCTTCCTAAAATCACGTTGTTTGGGTGTGAGAGGGTTTAAACCCCCCCCAAGTCGCTCCTGCCAGCTGTCTAAACAGACGTGGAAACAAGGACAGCTGCTCAGAGCGCCCCATCAGAAACTACAGCAAGCACTCGTCGCCTGGGCCGAAAGGGTCACTTTTCAATAAAGCTGTCATCATTACCGACGCCACCAGCACCCGTTTCAGCAAGCCGCAACAGGCGAAGTCGGCTCCGGCGGTGGGGGAGCCTGGTACCACAAAAGACCGTTTCACGCTTGTGATCAATTAGGAACGCACCCCGGTACGCTGGAGAAGTGGCTGAAAGCACGACAAAGATAGCCATCTTCTGGTCACTTCCGCCGCGACAACTGGAACTGCTTTTCGAAGTGCCGCCGCTTTGAGAACTGAACGCACGCGAAGCATTTTGCGAAGCCTCTGTTCCAAGGCGGTATCCGCGCGGGAGGTCACGAAGTAATGGCTTGCCACCCGAAAAAAAATTAGGCGTGCTGCACTAGCCTTCAGAGACAGCGACTTTCGTCGGCAGAGGCCTACAACACTGCCTCCGCGATTCTGCCGTCTGTGGCGTCGCGCGCTGTACTACATGGGCCATTCTGTGCATGAAGGGACACCATCGCCGCCCTTTCGGTCGGCGACCGCCAGTGCGTCTTTGCTTGTATTGGCACAAAAACAAACAAACCATCATTCCCCCCTTGAAAACTTGCATAAACTCATTTCCGACAACAATATGTAACGAGGTACTCGTGTACTGCATAGTATCGCGATACAAACGATATATCGTAAAAGTATTTCACTACTGAGATGCAAATACATTTTTCAAATGTATCTCGATGCAGAAATACAGATACTCAAAAGTACCTCTGAAATACTATCTATACTCAAAAGTATCTCTGAGATACTCCCTAGCCCTGATGCAATGCAGTGGCTATGAACACTGCTTTGATGACGTAAAGCGATGACGTAAAATCTGACGTAAAATCTGCTTTGATGACGTAAAGCGATGACGTAAAAATCTTTTGCGAGAACTATATGCACAAAAGTTCCCGCTCCCACACGGCGACACCACCCCGCCCACCAAAAGCCCTGTGTGAGGAAAGTGTGAGATATAAAATGCGCGTTTGTAACACCTCCAGAGTGTGTGACGGTGGCGCAGTCGATAGCATGCCCGATCTGTTGTCGCCAACCGAGAGGTCGTGGGAATATTTTCTTAGGAGCGAAGCTCATTAGGCCCGCACCCCGCCGTCGCCGTTAAGCACCGCTTTAGGTTGTAGTGGCCGGTGATTTAAGAGGAAATGTTTAGGCCTTCAGCGGTTTGGTTCTAGCGCACCAGAAATTCGAGGTTAAAAGAAAGAAGCTCTGTGCACAACTGGTTATAATGGTTGTCTTCACTTTCACCACTTTATCGTGAATTGTGAAATGACAACCATAATTCTAGCGCACTACGGGTGCTTGTCGAAGGTAGTAGCAGACGCTCTCCCCACCCGGCGCCGGAGCAATAAAAGCAATGAAACGCTGCGCGCGCCGAACGTCGCGTGCGGTGTTCCGTCGCCGCCGTCGAAGCTCCCTGCCGCATCACCGCTCGCGCCCCTCTCTCTGCGCTGCGCGCGCCGCACTCTCGCTCACCCAGTCGTTCCCGCCACCGAGCGCAGCAGACGCTCTCCCCACCCGCTCCCCACACTACCGCCTTCATGAAAGCCAGAAGCGAGATCAGGCGCATAGTCGTTTGCGTCCCATTTCTAAGGAGCTTCACTCATCAGTTGTATTCGTGCACGGTGTGGGGGTGCTATCACCCCCTGTAAAGCCGTTTGCGCCTCGGCGCACGCGCGTCTCGCGGATAGGCCGCAGTTAGGTTAAACGGCCGCCGAGCGAGCAGTGGCAATGTGCTCGCGCGGGCTAGAGTTAGCGCGGTGGCGCCGGCAGCGTCGCCTACCGGAAAAGCTAGGCCGGTGGACAGAAAACGGCAGCGAGCCTCTTTGGGTTTGGCGGCGTGCGTGGATGGACGTCCCCCGCGGGGGGTCCGTGGGGGACGATACCGCGGCTCGTTTCCCGCGGGCCCTCGTGTTGAGTCGGCGACGTAGCATTCGCGGTGCATTGTATGTCTTATGTTGTCTTGGGTGTGTGTTATGCTTTCGGGGTATTGTATTGGTATTGTATAAGGTTATTTAGCGTGGCACTAGTTGTGTATCAGATGCGGCAGGCCAGTTCGTCGTATGTAAAAAGCTAGTTAATAAACGTGTACGTGTTGTTGCACGACCGCGTGAACTGCGTCCCTGTGTTCCTCAAGCGCGCGTCCTCTCAGACCCCACAACGGAACAGCTGCTAGTTTGCTTGATGGAAGCTTTTATTTGTCATCAGATCGTGGGTATTTTTTCCGTGACGGAAATACGTCACTGAAGTCTTGGTGGACCCAGGCATAATATACTTTCATGTTAATAATGCTTGCGCACTGCATAGACAATATCCCACTAGGGAGCTTCTGCTTCAAAGTTTCATCGCCCATATTCATAGTACTGAAACGTTCCGTATACCATTCCAACAATTTCATATGTTTCCGTAAGATTCTTACGGAAATATATGGTAAATGTATGGAAAATATAGGCAAAAGCATGAATTCAGTAAGGAAACGTATGGAATTATTGAAATGACATACGGGAATGTTTTATTATGAATGTGTAGAGTTTGCAGCCGCGTGGACGCGTGTCTAGTTAAGCTTCCTTGCTTCCTCTGTTTTCGCACCCCTCTGTGTCTCTGAAGTATTAACACAACTGCTTCTGTGTAACAGAACCGTTTATTATGGAAATCAGATTAATGTCAAGGTATTCTCCGGCCGAGTATAACTGTTAATGTGGTGTAGCACCAAGCGGGAGAATGGGCATAGAAATGACTTAGACGAGTCGTCCTCCTTCGCGCTACCTCACATGAATAAAAATGGAAAACCGAACTAGCTCAAGCCACCGCTATTCTGAGTATAACACTGACTTAATGCAGTGTTGCACTCTAAGGAAAAAAAAGTCTGACTCTATTTTTTGTTAGATCCTGACTTACCACGTATATGACTCTTTAAAGTGACACATGAACTCTCTTTGACAATCATTATACTCTCTCAGGAGAGTCGTGGGACGCAAAAGAGACTTAACGTGTCTCTTTAAAGAGAGTTGCAAGTCAGGCCTGACCATAAAGAGTTACACATACTCCTTTTCTTTCTTCTCGGAGTGCGAGGCTCGACCTTGCCTCGTAAGGTCGATGACTGAGGAAGGTGCGAGCACGTGTGTGCGTACGTACCATTCGGTTGAGCGTGCCTATGCACACGTAGCCCACGTCGCTGTTCCCTCCGCTCTCCTCTGCCTTGTCGTGCGTCCACGTCTTGCCGGGCAGGGAAACGGCCCACTTGCTGTGGTCCTCGGTGTTGTCGAAGGCCAGCGAGGCGTTGCTCGAGGCCTGGTCGAAGCGCATCTGCAACACGTCCAGCACCCGCGGACCGGCGACGCCGTTGCAGGCCGGCGGTAGCTTGCCGCCACGACCGTTCCGCCACGTAGAGACCAGTACGTCCTTCCCGAGAGTGACGCCCACGGCCGTCTCGTAGACGTCTGCGAGCGGCCCAGGGCCACCACAGGTAGTTAGTTGTACCACGGCCGCTCATGGAGCTGCCATGGTTCAGAACTAACTCTGGTGCAGTTTGACAGTGATAGCTGCACTGACGTACTTGAGCAGCGGTTTCAACATCTTTGACGTCGCAATTACGTCTGATTTATTTCATTACCAATGTGCACCGTAGCTACGTGTCACTCACGTCGAAAAAAAATTCCGCTAGACTTCCCAGACAAAACAAGAGGGGTTAAGGGCACACATTCTACGCATTAGGATAAAGCCGACCTTGAAAGTTTTAAGTTCGGATTGCCTTCGAAAAACTGCGAGAACTTCCGTCTTTCGTTTCTCTTACTGGCTAATGCACATTCCGAAAAGCGTCGCAATGCATGACATGTTCAGAAAAAGTCACGCACTGCAAGGTCGACAAACTGTGTTGGAGGTAAAGAGACACAATGAAGACAAAAATGCAAACATCATGTTCGAAGACACTGTTGAGGACAGCCCGATATGTGTGACCACTGATGGGGCACCAAACAATCACGGCCACTCAGCGGTGGTAATCCTACACCGCTGTCATAAGGGCACTCTTGATCAATATCGGGGCCGATCCAGATCGGATTTCTTGATCGCCATCAACAATGGTCGCTGCTTCTCGGTCCGAACTAATCCTGATGGCGTTTTACGCATACGTCTGTCAAATCGCGCATCGCTGTCTGTGTGCCAGATCATGATGCGCAGATTGCGACCACCTTGATCCCAATCGGGCTTGATTGCGATTGAAGGTAACCATCTAACAGCAACTGATACGAAACGAGTCTAATCCGGATCGGCCCTGATAGTGATCAGATGCGCATGTGACACTGGCATTAGTGGCCTTTCACTACGACCAGCTAAGTGGTTGGCACCATAGGCATTCCGAGGGGGAGAAGATGAGGGAAGCCGTGGCTCACACACGAAATAACACGCCTGCTGTTCTGCAGAGATAGAAGGCGACATTTCCGAGCATCATTGTTGGGTCCCACCGATTTGCGGTCCAATTATCCACGTCAACTTTGTCTGTCCCGCAGAAGTTACCAGGATCGCGCGGCTGAGTCAATACGACCGGCTGTAGCGGAGCCGCGATCGAAGCAGAAGCAGCAGAATTTCCTTATGTTGACATTGCGGGGTTGACAAGGACATGTCCGCTGCGTAGTTCCGTCTTGCAGCGCACCCAACACGTCCACAAAAATGTTGGGATTATATTTAGAAGATGTTTACAGCGGAAAATAGTCCAGCTGTCAATATGGCGGTTATTGTTCACCAGAACACATCGTAGTTTGCATGCAGTAGGAATAAGCTGCACAGCTTGGTTATCACACTCAGGTCCTGCATGTCCGTGAAAGAACCTTCAGGGATGCTAGCCAACTTTGCCCGTTGCATCTTCATCATCATCATCATCATCCACCTGACTACGCCCACTGCAGGGCAAAGGCCTCTCCCATGTTCCGCCGATCAACCCGGTCCTGTGCGTGCTGCTGCCACGTTATATCCGCGAATTTCTTAATCGCATCTGCCCACCTAACTTTCGGTCTCCCCCTACCGCGTTCGCCTTCTCTTCTGAAAATTAATATGCAGAAAACTAAGGTAATAGACAACAGTCTCGGAAGAGAACAGCGCTTTGCGATAGGTAGCGAGGCACTGTAATTTGTAAAGGAATACGTCTACTTAGGAGCAACAACGGAACCGAACCATGAGACTGACGTAACTAGGAGAATAAGGATGGTATCGAGCACATTCAGCAAGCACTCTCAAATCATGAATTGTAGTTTATCACTATCACCTGAGTGGAAAGTACATAGCTGCATCTCACCGGTACTTACCACCGGAGCAGAAACCTGGAGGCTTACAAAGAGGGTTCAACTTAAACTGAGGACGGCGCAGCGAACAATGGAAAGGAAAACGATAGGTGTAACCTTAAGGCATAAGAAGAGAGCAGAGTGGGTCTGGGAACAAACGGGTGTTGAGGACACCTTAGTCGAAATCAAGAAGAAGAAATGGACATGGGCAGGGAATGGAGCGCATAGGCAAGATAACCGCTGGTCATTAAGAGTAATTGACTGCGCGTTACACACTATTGACTAATCGTGCGAGTCATGTCACAGCTGCGAAAGAAAGGCTGCTTGCGCTAGATGTCCCATGTGGATGCACACCCCTGCAAAAAGCTATGCGGACGCCCTTGGTGGGCACACTCTGGTGGCCAACCTCCAAATGTTACAGTATACAGTAGTGCAACGCCGCCTCCATTGGTTGGTTTCCGCAAACCATCTTTCAAAATATTGAACGGGAAACAAGGGACATGTCTACTTTCTAGCTTCAAAAGCACCTCAAACAGTTACTGGTGCGGCAGGCTTCAGGTATTCTATCGATACATTTCGAGGAGGCTTGCGATTTTGGGAAAAAAATTCTTTGCAATTGGCAGTGCGAGGTTGCTGAAAGTGTGCCTGCAATTTTCCAGCACTTCCCTTAAGATCTCTATAAGGAACTTCGTCGTAAGTTCCCTTCAGTCAGTACGGGAATGATTCTTCAGCTAAAGCACTTGCCAACCGTAAGCCCACAAGGCGGTCAAAGTTTCATGAAGTGCTCGCGGAAATCCTTCAGTGCTCGTGCGATATTCCTCTGTCGAAAGGCAACGTTCCTCTGTCGAAAGGAACATTGCTAGGGAACTTCAGTACACCATCTATTCCTTCTTGCAATGACCACAAATTATAGAACAGAACCTGAAGACAAATTTGCCTAAGTAATTCGAGGCTTACTCACCATTTTGTGGCCTATCTGGGTCAGATAGGTGATATACCCTGCATTACTTGGCGGACGTTTTGTAATATCGGAAATATAACGTGAAAAGAATTGTCTAGTAATTGCAATTCTTTCGCTTGCATGTCCACGCATGACCTCTTTTCGGACTTTTTATTACGTTGCGCTGTATCTCCCACCATCCCCAGTAGTTAGTGCGAAAGTCAGAATGGTGTACCGGTGTTCCATTTCGTGAACTTGAAGAAACGTCTCAGAGACGCGGACGCAAACATTGGAAAGTGTGTTTGCAAACGTAGAAAGTTGTAAGCAGGGACAGCGATTCCTGCACCAATGGAAAAAAAAAAAATTTCTACTGATGATAATGAGCGTTTGTCTTACAGAATATTTGCTCAAATTTCAAAACAGAGCAACAAAACCTGAGGAACTCCGATTTGGGGCATGTAACCGGATGTTCAGTAAAACGCCCCTGGAAAACCATGAATTTCATAGAAATAAACATTCAAAATGCCTGTTTGCATATGCCTCGAAAACTTGAGTGTTACACAGAACCCTAGCGTAAGACATCGAGCAGCACAGCTACCCACCCTGTTCGTACTGCCCGTGTTTGGCGAAGCTGACGAACGTGGCGTTTCCCTGGGTGACCAGTTTGGCGGTGAGCAGCCACGGCTGTGTGTGGATGAACCTCTTCTGCAGCAGTAGCGCCAACGGAGGGTGCGCGGTGAGAAGGCTCTGCGGGGCGTAGCTGTCGTAGATGTCGGGATGCTGGAGACGGAGATGCGTTGCTGCGAGACGAAAAACGCGCTTTTTTATGTTAGAGACAGTTGGGGAGGGGTGAGAAGAGCTATTTAATAAACCTCAGAAATTGTTTGCCCGGTGGCTCGCCTAGCGTGTTACTCCGGATGAGAATAGCGCTTCTGTGGGGTATACAAATGGTTGTATTTAACATAACGGTGCCGACGTTTCGACAAGTGGACTTGTCTTCTTCAAGGCTGGAACTTCCAGCCTTGAAGAAGACAAATCCACTTGTCGAAACGTCGGCTCGAGCACCCCTCCCTTGTTTACGGATTTTTTCAACGCAAGCTTCCATCTTCCCGTTCCTGCCTTTTTTGGATTTCCTTTGTATAAAAGTGCATGCAGAGGTATATACCCCTTGTATACAACCCTTTGTATGGAAATGTATACAAAGAGTATATACTATGGATTCTACGTGCGTGCTCTATCTATATACAATGTATATATGCAGCATGTAAAATGGCTTCTACTCTATACTCCACGAAAGTGTGAGCAGCCCGATGTAATTTATTGTATGTCGCCTGTATACTCCTCTTCCAACAGGGCTGCTGACACATGCCCAGTGTATACAATAGACTGGTTAGGTATACCTATGGAAATATTCCCTATTGGAGTAGCAGGGCGAATAAGCCGATTCTGTCAATTCAACTTTATATATTTATCACAAATACGATCGCTCGCTACCAGGAGAAAAATGAATTGCTGACGGCACAGATCACGACGCATTCTTGCAAACTTCGTTACGAGAATACGTCGCTGTTACGAGCAAGATTTTCAGTAAGTGGCACTGTGGAGTTTTCTCCTGCCCTCGGAAACAGTTATGTCATTGAATGTGGTGACCGACTCAATGGTGCCATGAAGGCGCTGCTACTATTGGCGACTTCGCTGAACCCTGACGAAGATAACGAGAGATGGCAGTTGCTACCTACTAGCGCGCTTGCGTTGTTTGGTTTGTCAAACCATAGCGGATTTCAGGTGTGTTACCATTACGTTTGAGGTGAAATGCACGAAACGCAGTTTCACCAACTCGTCCCGTTTCTTAATGGAATTGCAGGGATCAGAACTTTTCTGGAATTAGTAACAGGAAAAAAAAAAAAAAAAACTCACGAGAAGGTTTTCTTCCAGGTCACGACTAGTTACCGAAGCTAGGCTATCAGCAATGGCGTAGCCAGGGGGTGGCACACCGGGCCCGTTCCCCCCCCCCCCCCCCATTTTTTTTTTTTTTGCTATGACATACAGAGCACGAAATGACACTCGACCCCACCTTCCTGCCCGGCCCCCATTTCAGATCAAGGAGGTGCCCCCCCAACCCCCGAAAAAATTTCTGCCTACGCCCCTGGCTATCAGCACAAGCATATGGTTACCTGGAGTAATGCGGCCGCCGCACCCGTGTATGAAGCGCTTGATGTCTGAAGAGCACTCGTTCACGTCAATGCAAAATAGCGGTGCGTGAGGGAAACGAACGCCTGTATTTTGCGCTTCCTGCGATGGCGTACCGATTGTGTCCAGCTGGGTCGTTGGGAATGTGACGCACAGCGCCACTTGTCCGTACTCGCGGCCGGTGTCGGGGAACTCGTAGTGTCCGCTGTGCAGGGAGCCCGGAAAATCCGGCACACTGTGGACCAGCCACACGCCCTGCTGCTCGTCGAATAGGATAACGCCTGCAAAGGAATGCAAATGATAATATAATATGTATGGGAGATGTACGACTATATCAATCCTCAGATTAAATCGAGTGCGAAGAAATGAACTTGGGTCGGCCACATAATGCGTGGGACAGACAGCCGGTGGTGAATAGAGTAGGGGTATGGATACGAAGAGGGATAAGATGTAATCAGCTCGCACAACCCATGAAACACAAAACCTATATAAAACGTCTTTAAAACGTCTGAAACCTCTGTAAACCTCTATAAAACGTTTTATAGAGGTTTCGTGGGAAGGTAGAGTAAGTCGGAGAGCAATGGAAGATGCCTTGATCATGCAGTGGACATAAAATAGGCTCGTAATGAAGACGATGTTGCTGAATCGGAACAGTGGCCTGAAGCGAAGGGAATTAAATAGATTGCCGTATACCAGCTCAACATTTCTTTTCGAATTACTCACAGACTTCTGGAAGTTAATGCATGATCTACACGTCGGTAATAAGTTTCTATCATATTACACGCTATGAAGCATTGTTTACAGCAAGCGCAATACGAACGGGAACAAATAGGTTTGCTGAGTATACACAGTACTTTCCAGAGAAGCGGAAAGATTGCTGCTGAGCAGGCAGTTTTGCTCCGAGATCGACTTAGCCTGCTTATGGGATTATATGCATGCATACTACTCCCGACGATAATGAGACTGATCGTATATGTGTTCACACTTTCTTCATTTGAGCATTATGCGCGTTTCGAAGTATTCTAAGATATTATAGTACTACTCATATTTACCAATAACGACTATTTGATTTGAAGATATTCGAACTTATTGTTCTAATCGTTATTCCAGGATTTCAGACATTTCGAGCACCGCTATAGAAACTGTAATATACACTGTCTTCGCTGCAGTTTCGGCACTTTCATTAGAACGGAAAATTGAACACTCTTTCCTCCTGCGAAAGCGCCATGTAAAGAAGAGATTTTGTTTCGTGGTATTATTGAATGCATGAAATCAAATTTCATGTTTCTTCGAAGTGCGTAACAAATTTGTCACGCTCAGCGCGGTTGAAACTGAGTTTGTCACGACGCCCGCATAGGCTGTAATAACGCAACACTACTACTATGATGGCGATCGATTCGCCATGACAGGGCAAAAACAAATGTGCAGAAAAGGACACCGAACCGCTTAAAGGATAAAGAATATCTACGCAGGGCCACGAGCCTTGACAGCTGACGAGCTCTCAGTGGGGCCACGCGGCCTGTTCGGTTCATGAGTTGCTTATAGAGCGACTTCGTACATTATTCCAGAGCCTTAACAGAAAAGGTTCTAGTGAAGCACTCTTCCTGCTACTTTGTTTCCAGCTCGAGCTTTCTTGTTTATTCCCCCCCCCCCCCCCTGTTTTCTGGCATTCCACCAGACCATGAAGCTTGAATAAAACATAGCGCATAGAGATGCGCTATTATTTCGTACTTCTACTGTCATGCGCCTGCCTTATCGAGAGGTTCCCGCTGTTGGCATATTAACGTTGAGTACCACTGACGCAGCCTCACCTTTCGTGTGACCATGACTGTCGACAGTGGCACCGTCAGTGCCTGTCGGAGGCTGGTCGTTGTACGTCGCGTAGGCCAAGTTCTGCAACAGTGGGTAGCAGCGAGTAGGAGTAGAGCATTAAAAATTACTCAGTGTCTGCCAAAAGACTAAGCATTCATCCTTATAACGATGCATTACACAACGCTACAAATCATGGTTCATATCATTATTGGTCATGTATACTGTAGTAGCTGGTCACTCGCTATATCAATAAACGAGCAGTGGCGTTACTGCGCTCAGGCAAACTCGATGGCCATGAAGATTGACCTTTTAAAACATTTTTTTTCTCGCGTTAGATTGCACTAAGACACGCGCAGTTCAGTTTTGTACGCAAAGCGCAGAAACAAATGGTGGTGTGGATCGCGAATACATTTGAGTTAATCTGGTGGCCTGACAAAGATGGCGGCGAGAAGCTGTATGTAGCCCGGGACATGTCCACAGAAGATGACTCAAGTAAGCATCTTCCAAGTTTGAGCTCTGTGGGTTGGTACGGACAGTTTCAATGATTGCACACTGTCAGCATTGGAGACAGCGGTAAATTCCCTGTAACGGTTTGGTGATGTCTGCCGAGTGCGCTTCAGCCGATCCTCATCAGTTAGCTAATTTTCATTTATTGACCTGGATTCGCTGTTATTAATAGACTTAGATATAGATACCCTTGCGCTGATTCTAAAAGCTGATTGCTATTTTTTCACTATTGTTTTTTTTTTACCAGGGTGACACCAGGGTACCAACCTGGTATAAGTGTAGGCCTTTCCAGATACACTTTTGTTTCTTGAAATAATTGTTGTGTGTTGTGACTCCTGCCTATGTCCCTCTCCTCTTGTAATGGTACACTTCGTCTTAATTCAATATGCCTGATGAGCGTTCGCGCATTCCTCGTCAAATTTTAGCGAGGTATTTAGCGCAACACTGATTAGGCTGGCACTACATTGACAGTGTAATGATGACGTTGCCTCCCTCCTTTTTCAATAAAGCATTCCGGGAGTTTTACTGGCCACACAGCGAAATGCTTATGTCGTTGGAAACTTCGCGTCGATTTGGTTAGCTTTCTCACCAGGCCGGACTTATTCATCGCGTAAAGTGGTGCCAGGGTGTTGGCCAGCGCTCCGGCGGCCTCGGCCACCGAGTGCTCCGACCGTGGCCATCGAGACGTGGACGCCGGCGTCCGTGCATCTACGTAGAAGTACTCCTCGCCGCCCCTCGGTGACGTGGAAGCCTTGTTGAAGGCCACCGAGGCGGCACGTGACGCCTCCTTAGGCATTTTGTACATGAAGAACCTGCAGCCAACAACCGAAGAAAGACAACACGAAGTTAAATAAAGACTGACTGACCTTCTGTGGGTGAATGTTCTTAATAACATACCGTCATTTTGGTTGCCCGCCATGAAAAGCCGTTTGAACACACCCGTAACGTATCTGCTATTACTATTTCAGTAGTCACGCAGTGCAAAAGTAGCACAAGTGTATGCGTGCTGCTGCCCACAGGGTGACTGAACATCAACGTACGTACACTTCACGAACTGCTACTTTGGCGAGGCAGTGTCCCACGTAAATAAAGTTTGTTGTGATATTTTTTTTTACAATTTGCTACTCGAAGACGCCTTGAGTGTGTCCAGCGGAGTGCTGCATTCCTTCGTAACGCACACACGCCAGCTACAGCAGCTTCGCGCTGTGCGGAATGTGAGCTCTCCGTTTCGAAGTCGTGGCAAGCAGCGCTCCGCCGGCGCCACAAAGAACCACAGACTTAACGGCTGTCTACTGGATGCAGCCATCACGTGCTGGCGGTGAGGGTGACGTGTCCATCACCGTCACCCTCACCGCCAGCAGCCACCCGCCTCGAGTAGCGCGTTGCAGTCGCCGGGCGCTGTACGTGCCAACAATAGATGGTGACACCACTCATCACACAGTACTTCGTGTAGTTGCGCAGGGCTGTATACTGAGCCCGACTGTATTCATTACCTCTCTCATCGGCCTGGAAAAGTGTGTCCCTGCATCGGTTGAGATTGCCTTATATGCCGTTGACATCTGCATATGGTGCAGTAATCGCAATCGACGCTTTCCACGCGAAATATTGCGGAAGGCCACTAACCTTACACTGAAACATTTACTGACACGTGGACTAATAATGTCAACAGACAAGTGCGGCGTCACTGCATGCCTTTACTAAACGGCATATATCGCGCTACAAATTAAAAGTGGCGGGCTCTCACAACCGATACGTGTCAAGTCAAAAGTTCATGGGAGTCATATTTGACCGATTAATGATCGCTTCCTGATCGAGTATTGAAGGAAAAGCTGGCATCATACGCGAACATCTTCCGCATGATGTCATAGCTGATGCTCCGTGACAGCTCAGCCGCGCGTGTGCATGGCCTTTTGTGAAGGTCTCCTGCGGTACAGCGTTCCTGCACTACAGTGTCTCACCAAATCAAAGCTTCAGGTGCGCACAGTATGCAAGCCAAATCGTGAGTGTGTGCCTAGACTTGCCGAAAAACACGTATACTGTAGGAAGGTGCGTACAGCTGCCTTCGGTGTCAACGAACTCGCCCAGCAACAAGTCGTACTGTAGGAACCTTGATAGGAAGTCGACGTCTTTCGGTTCCCAAACTTGTGAAGCAAGAGTTCCCCCGAGTCAGCGCGCGTTTTGCCGCCAGTGTACCGAACCATCCGCTTGCTTGGGCAAGTACTTCCTTCAACTGAATTATGAAAAGCGATCGATTTTGATGGAGCCTCCATGGCAAGTTCCTTCCTGGACAATAGTCACGACAGTGCCGGTGTTCAGAGCACGAGAAACACACCTGAGCCAGCGCTGACATACTATGTTCTTGAACACATTACAACTATAGAACCCGCGGTCACATTTACACTGATGGCTGTCACATATTTATCATCTGCAATAGGTCTACGGATACCATCGTCGATCGTTACCATCTCTGCCACTCTGAGTCACCGTATACATCCGCCCCAGCTATTGAGCTTACTGTACTGCGGAGCGCGCTCCTATATATCAAAGATCAGATACCGGATTCTTAGGTGATATTCTCGGACTCACGAGCGGCACTGAAATCTTTGAAGTTACCGCGCTCGCAAGAACTAGTCCTGAACATCAGGTGCCTGCGTAATAATCATCCTCATCATCATCAGCCTGACTGGGCCCACTGCAGGGCAAAGGGAAGTCCCATGTTTCATCAATCAACACGGTCCTGTGCTTGCTGCGGCCATGGTGGTATCCCCGCAAACTTCTTAATCTGATCTGCCCGCCTAACTTTCTGCCTCCCCTGCGTCTTCTCTGGACCCCAATAAAGTTTGCATCATCATCATCATCATCATCCCGCTACATAATAATGATCATGAACCCACGACGTTGTACTGCTGTGAATACCAGCTCACTGCGGTCAATGTTCGTGCGGACTCCGCTGCCAGAGCCGCACATGACACTACATCCCAGAGAATTGATATTACCTTTTCAATAAAAGATGCAACGACTCTGGTGTCTCCGTTTGCTTGTAATCTGCAGCGATCGTTATGGCGCGAAGCAAGTAACCAGTACGGACCTCTGCAGAAAACAGACCCATCTTGTAACTTTTGTACGCCGCGAGGACTCGGCAGGCAAGATGAAGCGTGCATTCACCGGATCAGACTCAACGTAGCCTACACAAATTACTTCAAATATAAGATTTGACACTCGGACTCTCCAATGTGCACAGCATGGAATATTCAGGAAGACTTCAAACACATCCTGTGTGGCTTTCCTCGGCATTGCCCTGAGCGACAGATTCTGAAGACAGCCGTACATTTGCAACGCGGCTTGAGCTTGGAGCTGCGGCACCTCCTCAGCCCCCACGACAAAGAACCGCCATGCGCGATACGAAACACGAAAGCGTCGTTGTTGTTTCTGAGGCCTACTGAATGGAACGAGACACGTTGTGAATTATCTTTGTGTGCTGAGTTGCTCTTGCAAGGAAAATGTGTATCGTTTGTACTAGAAAACTGAACTCGGAAAGAGCGGATATAACGCCTTACCCTCCATAGCAGGTTAGCGGCTGTGGTGTGGCATATGCCATGGGCGAAGTCACCGCTCCGATAGTCGGCCACGGCGGCTGAATTTCGATCGGGGTGAAATGCACACATCCGCGCACTTAGATTAAAGTGCACGTTAGGGAACGTTGGACTGTGTGTAGACATGCGCGACCCTCCAAGAAAGCACTGCCGATGGCGCCAGCCTCTATACGCCCGCGCAACAGTCCAGAAAGCAGGTGCTCCTTTTTCCCGATGGAAATGTCTGTAGCACTGCTGCCACTCGGCGTGGAGGGTCGCAATACTCGAGCATTCGACAGCATCACAAGGGTATATAGTAGGGGCCCCGGGGGGGGGGGGGGGGGTGGAGGGATCACTTGGTGGTCACGGCTGGTCTTCGTCGCCCTGTTGCTTGCTTGCTTGCTTGCATCTACTGCGCATAAGCGTTGCGTGATTTAGTTTGCGATTCGCAGCGTCCCGTCGCTCGTGTTTCAAGTATTACATTCGTCATATATAATATATTCGCGTTTGATGGTGCGATTAGGAAGCGGCACATCGCACAACAAACGCACGCACATTTTTGTGCCAGGGTAATACGCTGAGCGTTGTTTGCCGTTGGCGGGATGAGAGCGGGTTCGCTTGCGAATGGGCTAACGTCAAACTTATTATATTACGTTGACCGTGCTACATGTGTTATCAGGAAATTTTCACAGAATCGTCAAATAGCTTTTTTTTTCCTGTGCTACAGAGTTGTAAATTCGACCATGCCTTGTGAAAATATTCGTAGCTTACATGAAAGGTCTACTTCGGGTTTTCCCAAAAGAAAAAGAAAAAAGAAGCGACGTGAAATTTCGTCCCGTGGTCGCCGAGAAACACTATCTTTCTTTTACGCATGTTTACAGATCGAGACTTCCGAGGAAGATAAGTCTACGGCAAGATTAACTGCAATAGTACTGCTATATTATGTCTCTTGGGTTTGTACAAACAATACAACGGTTGATGAGGCATAGCGGTATTCATTCACTGAGCCTGCAGCACTTGTGTACATGGACTTTACGTTCTGTCTGCGATAAGTGTTTCCTGATTCCACTCGTCTGCGTTTGTACACTCGTCGCGACTTCTCTAGGGGACAGTCATGGGCTGCCAGGACGTTGACGTGCAGCACCGATAACGTCGTTGTCACTGCTACGAGCGAGATTGGGATACAGCGACCGATGGATGCATCACGTGGGTGGCACGGATGACGCTGAAGAAGCGTCCCTCGTATAGCCGCTTGTTGCTATATTTGGACAGTCGCCTGACGCGGCTCCCTTAAAGAAGAGAAAAGTCTCTGAAGAGTTTGTGTCTCGCAGCTGAAAAAACTGCGTTAACAATACTGAAGCTGGTTAAGTTCGCCAGCGAGCGTAGGCCATTCGTCTGAGCGGTAGCGATTAAATACAAATGAGGGTTAAGAAGTCTGTTTCAGCTCTTCGAGTTGGTGATCGATTCCGTCAGTACCTTGTCCGATGGCAACT
Organism: Rhipicephalus sanguineus; assembly: GCF_013339695.2. NCBI lineage: Eukaryota > Metazoa > Arthropoda > Arachnida > Ixodida > Ixodidae > Rhipicephalus > Rhipicephalus sanguineus. Next base: position 56,906,099 of record NC_051185.1, read on the forward strand.
TCCTCGGCAGCTCAGAGCTGGTAGAGATAGCACGTATTCCGGAAACGTGGCAGCACCGGCTTTAATCACCGATGAAATATCAGTTTCTTACAAGTTTGAAGATTTCATTTGGAGAATGCGGATGGGCTTTCTTCTGTTTACGTTCTGCCCTAGTGCTCGTGGCAGCTGTCATTTCCGTGTGCTACTTTTTTGCTTGTTCAAATCCGAGGAATGTATAGTAAAGGACAGCACGGTAGCAGGCGATCACTGAGCATGCGAACTTCGTTTAATATTCCGCAGACTCGGTTGGTCAACAGATGTCGTACAAAGAAAGCTTCAACAGGGAACCGAGGGACGTTGGATGTGGGAACATGTGGTCATCAGGGAAAACCCACTTGTCCATACGTTAGTTGCGTGGCTGGGCTTAGTTCATTATGTGATTGTTGATAAATTGAAGCCGACGTCTTTCGGTGACTAAGTGCACTTCCACGAACTGAGTTTCCTTAGAAATGGTCCTGGCTGCTAATTTCACGGGAAATTGCGCTGATTATCACAACGACCTGCACGTCATTCGTAGTTGTAACCACAGTCATCCCGTCGTTTTTTTTTTTTTTGGGGGGGGGGGGGGCAACATGTTGAAGGGGTTCCGTCGTGCAAGTTGCTTTCCTTAGTAATACTTAGTTTTTTACTTTTTACGAGCGTTACCAAAGTACGTTGCTGCAGGCTATCCTATACCACAATGATGCGTTGTATGGAGGTGTCGCACGTGTGTTCGCCATGTCTTTACTTGTTTAGTTGTTCACAAAATTCACATTGTACAGAGGGAACAGAAGAAAGACGGACAGTGGCTAAGAAAACACTGAGCAACAACAACAAAAGAAGACAGTGTATTTATCTGTGGTTCGGTGTTCTATTTTGTTAGCATGGCATCTTCCCGGCCAGACGGGATTCCATCATCGATTTCGGACTCCACATGTGAAGCTCCAAAGATAGTCTCTTTCGTCATGTGAATTTTATCCAGAAGGAAGTATATGAAGCCTGAGAAAAAGTTATTTTGGCTAGCTATGTAATATTAAAAGGAAAGAAGGCAACATGCTTTAAAAAAAATGATTGTCAGCAAGGCTCGTTGGCAAGGTATAATATATCAAACGGCGTGAAAACGACACATAGAAAATAAAACTGACTACGCGAGCACCAGTATTGTCGGTTTCATAATTAACTGTCTATTTTCGTGATGTTTGTCATATTGTATTGTGGTATAAAGGTTTACGAGTCACCTAATGAACATGCGGTACAAAAACAGGAACATAAATGTGCCCGCATCTCAGTTCAGATCCACATACGCGCGCACATTGAAGGACGGTGCTCGAAGAAAGGGTAACGCGCTCACCACTCCACATCCTGGTTATGCTCGTCCTTGCAAGAGACAGCTTCCACGGCGGTTTTGGACAGCAATACCAGCAGCAGGGCGAGCACCGAAATCCGCGCCCCAACCAGAAAGAAGGCAGTGCATCTGGGCCGGCCGGTGGCGTCCATCGCGTAGCGGCCTGCACGGGGTTGGGTGTCCGCGGATGGCGTTTGCCTTGCCTTTGCAATGAAGCGCGCGGTTTATCGTGCGGCGACTTCGCGGGCTCGGCTTGCGATAGAAAATCGAGTGTCCCCCGCGCCGAAGCCGTGCCCGACACTCAACTCCAGATAGCCGAGAGATAAGAATGCACGGGGAAGAAGGCGGGGTTTCCCCTAGTTACCGTCTCGAGGGTCCAACGGCACAGCGAGACGTCGGAGTTGACGTGCCGTCATCGAATGTTTACGCGGGCGGCCCTTCCTGTCAGGTAACCGTCCCTATTGCTAACGCTTTAAGATATGCGATCTCCGAGTGGTGGTCAAAGACCGCCGGAACCGGGTCACTTGCAGTATTGCTGCTGATAAGTTAAAGGTCAAATAATCGAAATGCACGGATCCCCACCTTTCCTAGCAACCGCGAAGGCCAAGGTCTGGGAGCCTCCCAAGGGAAGAAAGTTCTGAGCCTGAACTCACGCTTGCGTCTAGTCTTGAAAACTTGTACTTGGCACTTCTCAAAATAGAACTAAGACGTTACGAAGGCTCCGACCAGCAGAACAGGCGGTCTGGTAAAGCAGTAGCTTTCAGAATATTATTAACCCGATAGCGTTAAAGCGCTCGTTTCGCAGAAATTCCGTTGTCAGCGTTGGTGTCGGTGTCGTTGGTTGTGAGAGAAAAATCAGCGTTGTCCGTGAGCGAAAAAGCGAGAAGGATGCAAATAAAATGATTGATAAAAGTATTCGTTTCGAGTGAGAATCGAACCCAGGCCTTCTGCTTGGCAACCAGATGTTCCACCACAGAGCTACGCCATTGTTTAAAGCGGTATCGCAAAAGAAACAAAAAAAAAGCTATGTGAATGTCGTGTAGTGGGACGAGTCTCCTTAACGCATGTGATATTGCGTGGCAGAAGTGTCGAATCGCGCCAGGCGTCAAAACATGTGAATTGCGCAACGAGCGGGCGTTTAAAAGGCTCACGCACTACAAAGCTCTCAGACATAATTAATCATCGTCATCAGCAAAAGCATCAACAAAGTGAGCAGCTTCGTAGGTTCGCGCGTTGCTTTACGGACGCGAAGTGGGCCCTTCGCTTATTCGCAAAACGAATAATTATGGCGTAGTGTGCACCGCACAACTGTGCTTGCAGTAGGCATTATAGGATAGTTTGAAACGGCGAATTTTACGCGCACAGACGTTCGTTTCCTTGCAGCGCGGTTGAGGCATGCAACGAGAACCAAAGCTAGGCTAGCGATTTGAGAAGGCACGGAGCCCGATTACGCTATCGCGTTCACTCTTGAAGACGAAGCTCAAGCGTCCTCCAAGTTTTGTTTTAGATGCGAAGCAGCTTTTGCTCGGGGCTGTGTCCGGCGGCGGCGGTGGCGTCCGCGCTCCACTGCGTAGGGATTGTAAAATCGATGAACGATTAATCGATTCATTGATTAAATGTCTACAATTAATCGATTAATCGTCATCTATTTCCGCCTTTCGATTAATCGAATTAATCGATTAAAACTATTCGATTAATCGATTACGGAACCCCCCACTCCCGCCCCCCAACCTCGCCCCTTGGCCGGAGCGCATGACTGCGAGGTAGTGATGCAGAACTATCGGTAAATTGACTATCGATATTATCGATAGTTTCTTTGAGACTATCGAGTGTGTAAACAAACTATCGATAGTACTACTATCGATAAACTATCGATAGTCGAATCACAGTACCATCGGTAATATTACTAACAATATTACTGGCACGCGTGCTTATTGCTTTGTTTTGATGTATTCGGGTTTCACCCACAGACTGTTAGCAGCGTTTGACGTAGACCGCGCCGCAATGTTTGAGAAGCTTCGTGCTTGTTGACATTTTAAGACTACGCGCCGGACGCGAATATTCAGGTTTATTCGGCAGCTTACGCGAGCACCAGCGATAACGCTGGAAGGTTTGATAACTGATGTAGAAAACACGAAGCGTACCACCGATTATCAGATTACTCGACGGCCGGCGACTGTTCTCACCGCAATCAGTGCGCAGCGTGCATCGCTTGTATTCTGAGTTTTGATTTTCTGGGCTCAAATTCTACCAAATAAAGAGCTTCGTATTTCCCAATCTTGATGCAGTATTCTTCACCGTCACAACCACTTGACAAATTATCCATAGTGGTGCGAATAACGATGCTATTGCTGGCTGGTCAAATTGCCAAAATATTCGCGATAGCCTATATGCTTCGCTTAATGTATGAGCAAATTTTTGGCGAGAGAAATTATTTGCGCAGTGAAAATGGCGGCATATGTCCATTAATAAATCAATGTTTAAAAGCAACCAGTTACATCATACAATTAACAAACTTAGTTCGTGATAATTTTTTTCATTTCGAAATCATCAAATGCAATATAATATTGAAGCCGCGCAGTTCCACCTCATGTAACGGCTTCCTTTCCGCTCCAGTTGAATAGTTTGACTTTGTGACCATGTGTCAGCAAATCACTCTGGTGAAGAACACAAGCATGTCAACTTTCTTGCCCTTCAGCCTGCTGCTCCTGCAACACTATGTACCACGCGTGCGGGGAACCAAATTTATTCTGCACTGAGTTCGCGCTGTTGATTTTAAACTATCGATAGTACTTGCTATCGATAGCACTATCGATAGTATCTTTTACCATCGATAGTTCGATAGTGACTCAGCTATCGATAGAATCGATAGTACCATCGATAGTTCTGCATCACTACTGCGAGGCGAGCTATCCTGAGACGCAGATGCCGTGCACATCGCCTCTCTTTCACTGCTTTCACTACAGCGCATATTTCTGAGCTAGCAGAACAAGCCCGGAGCTGGCGGCGGCCATACCCCATAGAGAAAGATATGAACTCGCCCTGATCTCCGTCGCGTACGGCGTCCAACTCCAAGCACTCCCCAACGCTTCAAGTCCCGGCAGGTGGCGGCTGCACCCCATCGAGGCAGACATGAACGTGCCTCTCCGGCTCACAGTCTACTGCTGCTACTGCCTTCACCTCCTCTCCCTTAAGCTAATTGAGCGTCGCCTGAGTATACGCGGGGCTTGCGTTGCTTGCGTGTTATAATGTGTAATTATTACACATTGGTGGTTACACTGCTACTTTTGCTGCCTTTGCGATGTCATAATGCCGGACGATCGGAAGAAGAGCGCAGTGTGACCGTTGTTCGCTGAAGATGACAAAATGAAGACTGCAAGGTGTAATAAATGTGGCAAGCACTTCTCGAAGACAGCACTTGAAGCACGAAAGTTGCAGCAATTAGTTGAGAGAAAATGTAGCGCAGGAATGCACACTCGCGAATTGTGAAAAGGGTCTTATAGAACCTTTATGTAATCCGCAACATTACGCGTCGGTTTACCGAACGTCTAGCATACAGTGCATTACTATTGAAGAAGTGACCTTGTAGCACTTATTAATACTGTATGGTCGCATATTTAGGGAGAAATACAGCTTTCAGCTAGAGGCCCCCGGCTTCTGCTGTGACAAGAAAGAAGGACAGCTCGCGAAATTTATGTTGTAACGTATGATACACTAGATAGCACTCACAGTTCAGGCTATACGCACGATTGAAAAGGTGCGAGTGGCACCGTGTTAAGGCAACGATCAGATGAAACCTGCGGAGTATACTGGCGCAGCTGCTGTTTATTCTAGCCGGGAGGCAGAAACTCATGTCACTCTATTTGCCGCAGTTGCCTGTACGGATGGTCTGTTTGAGGCCAGTATGCTTCTGTGTAATCTCTGCATGGGTGTCGAAGCTGCCTCTGTTTGGCGGAGTGGAACATGCCAAGTATAAGACGTACAAGACTCCACCAAATAAACCCTACGCTGCAATTCCGACCTCCATCCGGATTTCCTCGACGTGAAGCTTCGTTTCTTTGTCGGTTTTGGTTAGGAGTTGCCTTCATGAAGGCATGAGTGACCGACAGTGTGGCATGCAAAGTCTGCAGTATTGAGGAAGACATCGATCATCTGCTATGCCGCTGCCCTCGATTTGCCTCTGAAAGACGAACTCTTTCTGATGCAATGCGACAATTGGATGATCGGCCGCTCTCTGTGCAGATGCTGCTGGAGCACAGTCCCCATCGCTCGGCGGCTCACAAGGCAGTTAAAGCACTTTTGTGCTTCTTAAGGACTACGGCCTTTGTGAACGCTTGTGAGCGCTTGTGACTATTTTGACAGTGCCGCCGCCACATAACGTGTCAGTGCATTCATTGATCATTTCCTTTTTTTTTCTCGCTCCCCCATCTCTCTCTCTGTCTCTCCCATCTTTCCACTCCCCTTCCCTTTCCCCCGGTGTAGGGTAGCCAACCGGACAGCTGTCTGGTTAACCTGCCTGCCTTCTCCCTTTTGTGTTCCTTCCTTCCTTCTGCATGGGGGACCTCAAGGAAGAGATCGCGTCAGTCCGCAATTATAGTATTATGTAGGGCTTCAACAATATCTAACCGACAAACCGAGAAAAGATGCCGTGCTTACGAGAGCGAGCGTCTTAATTAATTCCTCTTCCTCCTCGTCTCTCTGTTACCTTTCTCGGGATTTCCTCACCCTCTGCCACACTGCATGTTTCAGCTGCGACTTTCCAACCAGTGTGGTCCCCGAACGCGCCTCCGGTTTCGATGAGCTCGCGTAGGCAGGCTTCGAGAAAATACGACCTGCTGCCGAATAGTCCAGGGATGGTGGCCAAAGATGCTTGAATCCACGACATCAACCAACGACGACGGGCCCCTTGTGTCCAGTGTGCGAAAGTGGGAATTTTCGCACACTGGACACAAGGGGCCCGTCGTCGACACTTTAGAAAGTGGGAATTTTCGATCGTCAGCGCGTCTGATAAAAAGATTTGGGTCCATATCAAACGCGAACGATGCCTCTCAAACGAAGAGATATCGGTTTTTAAAGCACCCATGAAGAAGGACGATCAATCGATTAATCGAATAAAACATTCCACCGAAAGCAATTAATCGATTAAAGGCTAAATCGATTAACGATTAACGATTAATCTATTAAAATTTTTAATCGACCATCCCTACCACTGCGGATACGCCTACTCTCTCTCCCACTCTCCTCCTTTACGCAGGTGTTCGGTCGCCTTCTCTCCTCGCCTCCAACACGCTGCAGCCGCGGCGCAGTCTCTCCTCCCACGTGATGCAGCCGCGCCGCAGCCAAATACAGCCTGTAACCCGCTCTCTCCTCCCCCCCCATTTCATTTGTATATAAGCGCGTGCGCTCGGTCGGCTTCCGTCATTCTCACTTCGCTCCCGTTCAGATGAGTTGTAACGTCAGCGTCGGCGCCACTCATTCACTCGGCGCTAACGGAAAGGAACGCACAATACAACGTAATGATAACACAAACACTAAATACAATCCTCACACACTAACGGAAACGTCGAGTGAACGTAACGGAAACTTGGTGTGCGCCCCCAATCAGGGGCGTAGCCAGAAATTTTTTTCGGGGGGGGGGGGGGGGGGGGTTCAACCATACTTTATGTATGTTCGTGCGTGCGTTTGTATGTGCGCGTATATATATATGCAAGCAAAACTGAAAAATTTCAGGGGGGGTTTGAACCCCCCCAACCCCCCCCCCCCCCCCCCCCCCCCCCCTGGCTACGCCCCTGCCCCCAATGCTGCCTCGCATCCCCTCATGGTTCCCTTGAGTAGGAGATGGTGTAATTTGTTTGCTGATGAACCTCGGCGTTCTGAAATAATACGTGACTTACACTAAGATTGAGCAGATCTAAAACTGTTTTTCTCGCTGCCACCTCTTGCCTGGAAAGTACATGCACATGGTAACTCGCCGCTATAGCTGACTGGCAAGCGTGCTACATATCGGCATGAGAAGGCGGTTCGACTCCTGACTACAGTGGTCGTACTCACGTGCGAAAGAACAAAAAATTGGCCGCGTATCTGCGTGCTTCGCTGCAAATGTCGTGTAAAGACGATAGAAGAGGCGCTGTGTGAGATATAGACGCCATCTGGCAATACGTCGGGAAACATGAGTGCTGTGTTGCGTGCTGGTAGTCCCGGCGCAGCAGCAGGCGAAGACCGGCGGTGACCAACGCGACCGGCGGGGACGCCAGCCAGCCAGAAAACGCGGTTTGGCGCGAAGCGCTGAAGCAGAGAAACGTCCGCACTCAACGAGTACTCTCCACACACTCTTTTATTTACACGTCGCCTGGGTAAAACAGGAACGCCAGAGCGGCGCCCACAACCGGCAGCCTGAAGGCCGCCCACAACGCTGCTTTTTCATTTTTTAAATATTTATTTTCACCTTCTTGGCCTTCTCAAAACTAAAGTTTTTCAACACCAACCCATGGCATTCGTACAGTGCAATACAGAACCGAAACCGAAATACAACAATGAGCTCGTGCGAAGGGCACGGAGGAAGGCAAATGTCAGCGCAGTCGCATTTTCAGCTTTGTTGAAACAGCGCTCACTAGACGACGACGAAGTAAAAGAAGGCACAGGACAGGCGCTGCCTGTCCTGTGCCTTCGCTGTCTGTCCTGTGCCGTCGGCACCGTCGAAGCCTGGGCATGGAACAGGGTTGCCACTCACTTTCGAGTAAATGTCGCCAAACGACGAGCAAAAAGTCGCCAAAAGTCGCCATTTTTTTTTACAAATTTTGCCAAAAAAAGAGTCGCCATTCTAGATATGTGCGGCATACCTAGTAATAAAATAAATTTCCACTGACGTATAGCCCCTAGAATACAGTAAGATCCAAGTACCCTTAAATAACTATATTGACGTTTCCCAATGCCAGTCGTATCGACCGCTTCACTATGGGCGTACATGGTGCTGCTTCTCCCACTAGCCGCAAGATGCGCGTGGTAGCGCAAGGGTGAATGAATGAAATGCTCATGATACTTTTCCATCCCTGTCCACTGGTTTCAAAGGTAAAAGTGTGGTAAACCTTGGGCGAAAACCGTGAAACCGCGTTGTTTGTAGACAGCTTTACGTACCCTTATATGAATTATAATGATTAAAAGGTTTATTGAAGGTAATACGACAGTATTCTTACAGGAACCGATCATTAGTGAGTCTTACACCTTTTCAGTGTGAACTAATATGATACCGGACGCAACCGGCCCTTTCTTATGGTCACTTATATCTACACGCGTTAATCCGATGCGTTATTAATGAACAGGTAGGCAATGTAAAATGTTGTATAGTAATTGTTTTCATTGAACACGCTCCCCGAGAACAGTGGAAAATGCCTCAATAAATATATTTTTTATTGCACAAATAGCCGCGTACCCGTCTCTCTTCACTGTTCCAAAACAGTCTTTACGAGCTGAATTGGGGGTACTGCAACAGTGAATAAGTCGCCAAGCTATTCAGAACAGTTGGAGCTTTGGTGGAACAAATGGCCGGAACACGCGGCAACCCGTCTTCTAGCCCCTTCAGAAGCGAAACTTTAGAGATGCTTAAATCCCCGGAAACTTATAGTCAAACACTGGCCCCTCGCGGTTTGCAAGGCAATCCGCTGACTTACATTTTGCTAGAATGTCTCTGGCGGGCGTTCCAGTACCTCCTGCATCTAGATGAATTGAGGGGATACACACGAGTTACAAGACGGACATACCGAATGACGCGTAATGTACACATTCTACTCATGGGTCTAAAACCAAGAAAAATACAGAGAATGCTGCCGCTCATTTGTTGGGAAGACACTGAGCTTAGGATGCATAACTCATTTGTGACCTAAGCCGAAAAATCGCCAAAAATTCGCCATGTCGCCATTTATATTTTTAGGTCGCCAAGGGCCTCTCAATTTCGCCAATTTGGCGAAAAGTAGCCACCACTGGCAACCCTGGTCTATAAGACCCCAATTAGGCTCAGCAAGAAAAAAACAAAAGACAGAATCAACCTGGGCCAAATGTAACCACGGGCGAAGCACCATCCACTTTCATGGAACCCTGTTTCCGATCCGACTTCGCGGCCCTAACTCGCCCAGAGGATTAGATGGTTCGAAATGTTCCTGGACGGATCGGTGCCAGAACGCTCCCAGCGATAAGCGTCCAGCAGTTGGTTCAACGACCGGCGTCGGGTTTTGCACGAAACCCTCCCAAACATTCGTTCCCCGAGTGCGTTCGGTCATGGGTTTGCTGGCCCGAAAGCGTCGAAGGTGCGAATCCAGTACTCAAGGCAGCCGAGTACCGATATGGTGCTTGCTCTACGTTTAAAGGGGGTTATATGCCATCACATCTACTGCATCGTTTGAAAGGCTGGTTCGGCATGCGTAATATGCTTTTCAAAGGGGCATCGGAGGATGTTAGCCTGAACTGTACACTTTTAAAACGAAGTATTGTTTGCGTTTCTCACCTGCCACTTTTCGCGAGCAGTGGGGTCAAGGATCGGTTATGGGTGTGCATGATACTGCGTTGTGCGATTGTTTCAGAATTCCCCAGGGCTCCAAAGACACTTCTTGCCTATGTAGTTGTGGTAACAGGCGTAACGCGCTTTTATCGACGTAATGGGCGACAGGCGGCTGAGTAATCCTACATATGAAAGCGAAATTTTTCTTTCTATTTCCGCCCCACATTGCGGGATCTTCTCCTAGGTGGTAATAATGGGGGAAAAGAGGATCAATGTAGACCGCTTTGTAGACGTAGTACTAAAGTAGGGTGCCCGTGAACACATGGTCCTTAACGGAGCATGTACGCAAGCTTCACGATGTGCAGTATGGAGATTAGCGTGCACTGTATGCTGAGAAGACAGAGCTGCAGAGAAACAGAGATTGTGAAGAGGATAGGTTCAGAAAAAAACGTGCCTGTCTGTGTACTGTGCGTGTGTGTGTTTGTGTGTGTTTGTGTGCGTGCGCATGCGCTGTTCGCGTGACCGCAATGCGCACTTCTGGCTTCCGGAAGCGCATTTCCAGCGTCAACGAGATTTACGCCTTAGCGCTTAAGGTATGTAAGAGAGTATGTAAGTATGTGAGATAGCTCACGTAACCACCTGAGCTCATGAGTGCAGTCAAACTGCGCGGTTCACAGGCACCTTCGACAATCAGACACGGAAATGCTTGAAGCATATTATAAAGAAAAAAATTGGACCATCTCCCCGAAGGGAACCCTGATGGGATGCGAAGCAGCAGCGTTGCGCACGGGTGGCGTCACGGGTTGACGGCGCTAACGCGGGTGCTGGCGGTGAGCGCTGGAAGATTCGTTTGAAAGCGAAACTCGGTGTAGCGTTTACTGGTGTAAACGTTGTTTGAAACGCAGACACGGGAGGCGAGCGGGCGTTGGAGCCGGTAGCTGCGGACGCTCCGGCGGGTGAGGGAGAGAGTGACGTACACGCGCACCCGCGAGGAAAGCGTGACGTCAACGCCCAGCTGCGGCGTGACCAACTTGACACCGCTCCAACACCTGCGCCGAGGGAAGCGCGTTGTCTTGCGTTTGTGCGGACGGAGGGACAGCGGTACACAGGCTAGTCAAAGAGCTGCTTCGCATCTAAAAATTGGTTGTCAAATGCGTAAGACCTCCGTCTCTGGCTCTCACCATAATTATGCGCATACCGCGAAAGAATCTGCGCAGCAACCATTTAGTTAGATGCGGCATGCGTAGGCTCAATAGGTTAAAATATTAGTGGCGATTATAGCGGAGTTTTTTAGAGTGGAATTCTTTTTCTCCTTTTGCGCAGGTTCCTGCGCATCCTGTGAATCGTCTGTTTTTCTGTGAGCAAAATCCTCAGTTGACGTGTAGCGCGTCGTCCTATCCGTTGCCGTCACCTTGTCATTTGTCCTTCATGCACTAATTATGTCTGACGTCGATTGGATGAGGATTCATTTGGTGCAAGAAAGAAGAAAGAGGTGCGGAAGAAGCGCCATGTCAAACTTAGCACGCCTTCGATATAGTGCGTAAGCGTACTGTTCTGCTTAGTCAGTGCACGGAGTGAACGTAAGGGGCGTTATTTTAGTACGGCGTGACCAGCAGCGCAGTTGCAGTGCAAGCGACACATTCCCTGCTTGGCTGCGATAAAGGTGACAACGGCCCGAGTGAACGAGCCTTCATGCCAGGGTTGCTGTTGGTGGCTACTTTGCGCCAGATTGGCTACTTTACACACCCCACCTGGCGACAAAAATTGCTGCTTGCTGATCGCTTTGCATGAAATCGGTTTCCCACCATGTGTGAGACCGTGCCGGAATTTTTTAAATCGTTTTTTTATTCATTGCACGTTAAATAAATTTTGAATAGCAGTAAACGTGGTATGAGAAGGCGCAATATTTTTCTGTCTTGGTCTTCAAGTCACAGTGAGCCCGAAATAAATGAGTAATTAGTAAATGTTCAGTGCTCCTCTGGGCAGTTTGCCTAGAATATGTAGACTTCTTCGCAAATTAATTTTGGGCCAGTAACTGAGAAGGAACATTAAAAGTTGCAGATATTTTTCTTTGAAGCCATGGACCGAGACTGTTATAGAATAACCTAAATACCAGTCCAGCTTCAAGTAACGAATCTCGTTGAAGACGAACTGTACAGCTTCATTTTGTTGCTGAGATCTCGTTTTGTCAAGTTCACACGAGAACACGGGGTGTGCTTCAGCATTAGAAACCAGTGCGCAGCGTCCGCGTAGAGACTGGGCATCGTCAGCAGTGTGCTAGCCACGTGGTTTCCGTACATACGCGCAACTTCATCGCCCCGTCTTTGTAGTCGCGCCGCGCGCTGATGCCTCGATGCGCACCATCCTGCTGCCTATGGGAGGGCAGGCACCCGCATCGGCCAACACGACAGAAAGCTTCGAAAGAATAGTGGTCCTTTAGGCTTGCGTGCTGTTTTTTTCTGCAAATAATAAAAAAAAACTGTTTATGAAATGCGCCAAAGTAGAAGTTAAACCGTAGCCAGAAAGTAGCCGTGGCACAAACCTGAATTTTCAATCGCCAGGCGGGGGTCGTAAAGCAGCCAATTTGACGCAATGTAGCCACCACGGCAACCTTGATGTAGACGCTGTTCTGGTTCATCTTGAGCGTGACTGTATGCCTCGCGACTCCGACGCAACCAGGAATGAGTTACTGCGTCGGCTTTATTGCGGACAGCAAAGCACTGTATTCTCGAGTACCCTTTTGCACCCCCTCCGGACACCTCCTTCGTTCACGTGCCAAACAGTGGTTCCATGCGAATTCTTTGTATGCGTGGCGCGTTTAATAACAAAAGGCTACATTCAGAGTACGATACGCAGCCTGCTGCGCAGACTGTCCTCTATACATGCTGGTTGTTGAAATATCCAAGATTATTTCCCTGTTCCCTCCGCCTTCTTTACCCTCTTCACCAAGTTTAGGTTAGCAGAGCCTGAATGTTCTCTTTCGCGTAGCTTGCCATTTTCCTCTTATGTCGTTCTCTTGCTTTCTTGAATGTTGTTCTAAAAATATTGCATGTTGATATATGGCGGATAGCTATAATCAAAGTTTAAAAGATTTTATACCTGTTAATATGGAATTATTAATAATAATAATATAGTGGGCCGTATCGTCCCAAAAGCACGATATGATTATGAGGGATGCCGTAGTTGAGAGCTCCGAAAATTTCGACCACCTGGGGTTCTTAAACGGGCACCTAAATCTGAGTATACACGGGCCTCAAACATTTTCGCCTCCATCGAAAATGCAGCCGCCGCGGTCGGGATTCGATCCCGCGACAGGAATTATTTGCAATGAGAAAATCAAGGCTTTATAATAGAATGAATCAAGATGGCTGAAACAGGGTACGTTTTTAAATAATGTACAACGCAGACACTCAGTAGCCGTTTCAGTTACCAGCGCTTGCCTGGGAAGAGCCGTTATTTAACGGGTCGCTCTGGGCCCTTATTTGCTTTTTTTATTGCGATACCAATTATATGGACAGTCTCGACAGGTTTTTGCCGTCGCCCTTCGCCGTCATGTCCTTCCAGTATGAAGTCCAAAGCGATAAAAAAACCCCGCGCATCGTATGTTCTACCGTGGCTAAAAGCGCGCGGGGGGGGGGGGGGGCGAAGAACGCGGCCGAAGCACAGATCAAACGAGCCGTCCCGTTTCTGTCGCTCGAAGGGCGCATGCAATAACATCACCCCGCTCGGGAGGCCTGCCGTCGAAGCAGACAGGAAACGCCCCACCCATCTTTAACTAGCATGAAAAAAAGACGGGAAGACGCGAGGGGAGCGGGGGGAGGGGAGTGTCGTGCGAGGAGCACTTTGAACTTTGAATCTAAAGGCGCGGTCGCGATAGCTGCGCGCGCGCTATCTCGAAAGCCATCACAGCGGGCGGGCTCGTATACCCTTCTACGTGCTGCGCTGTCAAGGCGAAGTGACTATGCGGAGAGCATCGCTTCCTGGAGCGGCCGTGTTCCTCTTACCCAGCGTTTGTAGTTACGCGAGCTCGGATACAAAACAGTTAGCTGCCAGCCTCACTTCGTGAAACACTACAATTTGTAGCTATCGCATCATTGCTTCACCGTTGCGGTGGAACTGTGACTTTTTTTGTGGTCAGGAAAGAAAGCAGTTTGATGGAGCGTGTAAGTGATATTTGCACAAAACCCGCGGTACTGACCTGGGTAGGAATGCGTGCTGTGCAAGATGCCGCATAGGCAGCTTGCTGTGAGAGTCGAGATTCTGAATTATGGTGGGGCTTTCCTATGCAAATGTACAAAGATCGATGTGATGACGTCGTCAGATGACGTGACGTCACGATGGCGGAATAATGCGTCACAAATTTTGGCGATCTGTGACCTCATGATGAAGTCATATGGTGACGTAATCACGTGATGATGATCTTTCGCAGCACTCGTCCCCGACGGCGAGGGTCAATTTTCGCGTTTGACGAGCATCTAAGGCTTTCGCGTTAATATTTGAAATATTGAAGCGACACGCACGGGTGTGTCTCTCACTTCTACCGCCCTTGTTGCGTGTCTGTGGCGCTGTTTTATATTTAATGACTTCGTCGCGCAGAGGATGAGGGTACTTTTGCAAGTACGTGCCTGCTTTGCTTGCTGACTGATACTACGCAGTTGTTTTATGCGTTTTCGTTCGTACTTTAGGCGGCAATTGAGTGAGCTTTGACCTTCGTGGTACAATGGCAACATATAACGCCTCATGTGTAGCACGTATACGTGTCAATTGTCCAAATGTTAAAAGCAGCTAACGTGCTGTGTCGGTTGGCTTTGAATAACGTTAACCTGCGCATGAAAACATTCCCTGTCACGTATTTGGCGTCTCGTTGCAGTTGACCGCGCCGTTTCGCACGTTTCGTAATTGTAATAGGGCTTTAGTTATTTGCGTTGTGTGGTTTCTTTAGCAGAACGTTAAATGTTACATGTACTGAACATTGTCTTAATGAGAACTAACAGACAATAATGCTAATGACCCTGCGTGCCGCTCACATTGGTTTCACAAAATATTTGCCCGTCCTGTCCCTCTATCCATAGAGTTTCCTAAAATTAACTAGAGGGGACTCTGGTGCTGCGATCGTTCAGCCACCATGGGAATGATGGGTAGTACACGGATTTGCCTAGCCTTCAATTCAATTCAGTTCAATTCAATTTTATTCCATTTTTCTTGGTATACTTGCGGGCTTCAAACGCACTTGTGGCTTTGTTTATTGCTGTGTTTCGGTTTTCTTTCGGATAAAGAACGAATCGTTGTGAACTTCGTGACCAGATTTGAATTCGTGAGCCTAAAAAGGTTGAAGTGGTGAAGTGGATCTGCTGACTTCTGCTGAACTTCGTCTTGCGACAAAGCGGATGCAGGCGACGCGGAGCCAACCGGAGCCGAAAAGAACGAAGTTTAGACAAATCCGTGTACTACCCATCATTCCCATGCTGGCTGAAGCGCCATGCGTTGCAGCTCCCATGGACACTAGCGCCAGAGTTCCCTCAAGTAAGTACTGTAGGAAACTGTATGCCTCTATCAGCGTGAGTTAGCCCCCTACCGGACAGTTTCCTAACTTATTGTTCCTACTTTTCTGGAACCTTAGTGTTCTATCTCTCCCTTTCTCTCTCTCTCTCTCGCTCAGAGTTGCGAGTTCAACATCTTCCCCGTGAATCTGAAGCGACAGAGAGAGAGAAACAACTTTATTGACGGCACAGCGAGGGTCGTTGAATTTAGCTTGCCGGTGGTTCGAATGGTGGTGGCAAGTAGCTTGCCACGACCTTTTCGGCCCAGTTGATAACTTCTGTCTGAATACGTTGGTCACAACGACGCGCCGAAAGCTCGCCTCCCAAGGACCCAACTCACGGAAGGAAGCTCTGCGTCCCACAAAAGGAGACGCCTCGCTGGCCTGGCGGAAGTGCCTTTGGAGGGCACTGCAAGTAAGTCGGCACAGGCCGGTGTTTGTTCTTCGTAAACGCACTTAACGTTTGGCGTTGCGACTTGTGTGCGTTTGTGTGCATATTGTTTGCGTGGCCACATTGCGCACTTCCTGTCTTCCGGAAGCGCGTTTGCAGCGTCAACGCCATTAGCTTATAAAGCATGTGAGAGCGGACGAGAGAGCGTTCGAGGCGGTAACATTGCCAGAGCCACTCCTTTCGGCGTCATTAGGCAGTTTTAGAATAGCGTACGCTAAGTTAGCGTTAGCGTTTGCGGCCCGCTATTTCCGTCACTTAACGGCAGTCCGCAAGCGGTTAGCGTACGACGCATGCGCAGTAGCACGAAAAGCTAACGCTTTTCGCGCTACTGCGCTTGCGTTAGCTCGCAACGTTAGCGCTTGCGTTAGCGTGCGTTAGCTCGCAAGCGTTAGCTTGCGAAAAGCTAACGCAAAGCTTTGCGTATATGCTATTCTAAAAGGGCCTATTTTTTAGCGTGTCAGGCAAATTCACTTGCGTTGGGTCTAAGCGTTTGTCTTAGGTGTAAGCTGCAGGTGTGTAGTGCCTGCTGTACTAAAGCTGCTGTTACGTCTAAGAGTCACGCGCACTTAAAAAAGAAGTTTGGCGGCATGCTACGGTTTTTGTAACACCCGTAGGCGAAAGCCTGTACTTAAAGGGACCGACAACTGACCAGAACGTGTGATTAGATACTGGTGGAAATGAAAAGACCGTGAAGAGTAGGGACAGATTAAATCATCCTTTTCGGGAGCTGAGTAGGACTTACACTCTTAAATTGGGTTTAACGAGTCTGATGCTTTCATGCGCACCCTAACGAGAGGGCTCGAAATTAGAGTATGTGTATTATGATCCATTGCCGCTCTGTTCTGTACTTCTAACGAAATAAAACGAGTTTACGCGGAGAAGCGGCGCTGCATTCGCGGTAAATGGTGGAATATGTCGAGCCGGGGCCCGGAGTGTACGCATGCGCAGCAAACCGCAGCGCACAAACACGAACCGATGTCATGCTCAGCGCCCACTGTTTGTAGCATGTGTGGTGTATACGACTTCACAATCGCCGCAGATCGAAAAATTCTGATCATAAATCTTTCGCGGCGTTTTCTGCGTTACCATTCCGTGGTCAGACGCTCTGACCGGTAAGCTTTCCTTTGACCTAAAGAAAACAGGCACCATAACAATTGATTGTCGATCCCTTTAGTAATGCACTGTTATGCAACCGTGACCAGACTATTTGCAAGACATACCGAGCCGCACTATAGAATACACGTATTAAATTACCTTTGCATTGTCCGTCGATTGAATTGCGGCTGCTTTAAAGCAATAACACTTTTTATTTGAATTTAACGCCAAGAAAAGAAGCCTTGCAAAAGAGAAAGCGTTCCGAACTTGTACGTTAAAAACCTTATTTATTCTTTCTTTTACTGTTCAGCTAGCGACACCTGTTGTCGGTGCTTGCCTATTCAACGTAACGAATGAACTAATACCAAAAGCTTCGATCTGCTGGCTACAGCTGGCTCGCGCTATTTCTTCTTTGCTGAAACTTCTTATTGCGGGTTTTCACATGCATTGGGGTAAACAATACGCGTTACAGAAAATTGAGGTACATCTAGAGAGAGAGAGAGGTAGAGAAAAGTCAGGGAGGTTAACCAGAAGGGACTCCGGTTGGCTACCCTGTGCTTGGGAAGGGGAAAGGCGATGGGAAAGAATGAAAGAGGAGAGGAGAGTCTGCAACGACACCACATAGCCATGACACTGTCTCAAAGCAACACACCAACATTGTCTGAGACCAGTCATAACTTGTCATTCAGTCCGGCTTCTCGAAGAAACCGCAGCAAGGCCCTTATAGCTGCCGAAGACCGGATAGGCCAGTGTCCTAGGATGTTGTCCTCTGTGATAGGGCGGTTAGTCTAGCTGGCCCGTTGCGGCTTAGAGGGCTGCTTTTTGGGTCTCAAGACGGGTGCACTAGCAGCAAAGGCAGCAAGGCGGACAATAAAGTCACCAAGGCGTGGTAAAGTCAACAAAGGACGGTAATTATTCCGGAGCGCGTATACGCTAAACGGCAAAAGAAGTGTCCCTGCGTATTGCTAACCCCATTGATCGCGCTTTGTTACTCTTTATTTGGTAATTTGCGCGTAGTTTTTTAGTGAGGGTTACACAATAAGCGGCTGGCACGAAAGGCGGTTGAGTAACCGCCTAACGACGTGCGCGCTGTTAAGTCGTTACTCAAAAAACCGAAACAATGACGTTTCGGACACGGAGAGCGCTGCTGATGTTTTTAGACCGCCGGTGCGTTACCCTGTTAGGTGCGCGAATGATACTGCAAACCTTTGTCATAGCCATGTCGTTCCACAACTCCACCCACCGCATTTCGCCTAGAGCAAAGATTATTATCTTGCAGCCGGATGGTATTGCGCATGTGCGGTAATAAGGCGTAGATAAATTTCCCTGATAACAAATGAACTTGTTCTACGCGGATGTTCTGTTTAGGGGGGCCTCAGTTCAAGGACCTGGGAAGTACGCGGCACAGCCATGAAATCACGCGCAGATAGAGAGTAAAAAGATGGTAGAAAAAAAATTAAAGCGTAGAAATGTCTTCCGAACGAGTACAAACGGAAGTGCACTGACACGCTGGAAAGCGGAAGGCCTCGGCGTGAACTTTGCGACTGGGCGTTTAGCAAAGGCGTTGCTATGGAGAGAGAGAGGAAGAGAGAGAGAGAGAAGGAAATAGAAAACCGGGAAGTAGAAGTCCGTGAAGGTCAAAAGCCGTGCGATGTCCGGGGCCGTTGTTGCATGGCACGTCAGAAGACTTGTCAACTTAACGACGGGTTCCCGGTATCCACGTTCTCTTTATTTTATCTTTTGCTTCGTTGATAGCAGCTGTCATTGAACTGGGTTAAAGAAGAAATACAAGGTTTGCAGTGCTGCAAAATTTTCACACTGGCACGGTGCACTCTGATGCCTGCTATTTCCCACCAGCCGTCATCGCCGTTGGTGTCACAGGAAAATAAAAAGGCAAAAATGAAACAGGGGTCTAACCTGTGTACAGATTCACGTTGGCACGGTCCGCATAGCGGTTTTCGTTTCTGTTGATATCACTTCGGCCGTTTCGTATTCTATCTGGCATCACCTCGAGGATCGGGAGGCACTTTAGACACGCCTTGCTGGCTATTGATAGGCGCCGCTGTCAATGTTTCTTCGCGCATCAGGATCAGCCGCGTGTTCGTTTTGTTGACCTTCGACCCAAACTATTTGCAGCCGCTTCGGAAGCCCGCAGCCTCCTCGAAGGAGGGAACGTTGTCCAGTCACTGGCTTGTTATACGGATGCGCTGAGCATTGAGCTGATCTAGTTCGCATGAAAAGGGGTTGGGGTGCAGACACGGACACATGAGAAGTGAACGAGACAGCCCAAACGGCGACTGTCAACTGAAAGGGCGGGGAGTAGCGGAAAAGGAAGTAGACAATCTCCGCATGCATGTATTGATACTATGAGAGGATGATATTATGACGGGGAAGTGACCTCTGCGCCACCAAGCTTGAAAAAAAGTAACAGTTGTTATAGATATGTTTTTAATTCGGCCTAATGTCCTGACGACTTCAATTAAATCGTACTTCCTATAGAAAGAAAAGTCCATAAATTCACAACCCAACTTTGTGCGCCTTCCGGCAGGGTGACCTTAGTTTGGCCACTATTTATTTTTGTCCTTTGTCACTACTTTTCCGCCACCAATTCTCTGACCATCTCTTACTTATTTCTATCGCAGACTTATCTGTCTTTCCATTGTTGTCCCTAAAACCCAAGGCTAGTGCCAAAAACAGACGCCCGGGGGGATATCTCCACATTAAATTTTTTCAGCTTCTCCACTGCACGTACATTTTTCTTCTTCACTGAATCTCGCTTTATAACTACGTGTTCAGGTATGGTAACGCCACCTGTCAATGAAGCATGATTGACAGCTGATTGACAGAGCTTCCGGGTTGGTGTCCACATACACTTCGGAGTTCGAGAGTTCTGTACTCTATATACACACTCTCAAGGTTCGGTGTTCGATGTGCTTCTGTGGTCGAGGGTTCCATACGCCACATGCAGGAAGGTTTGGGGTTCGAGCACCTATATACTTCGGAGCACGAGGGTTCGATACGCTACATGATTGCAAGGTTGGTGGTTTCAGTCCTTATATACTTCGAAGGAAGAAAGTACGATACCATGCACACATGCTTGGAAGATTCCGTTCTCGTATTCCTATAAATTCCTGCGGTGAATGGTTCGACAACCTACACTCATAGTAAGGTTGGAGTTCGAGTCCCTACATTTAAGGCCAGTTTAAGGGGACAGTGAAGAGAAAAACTATTTTTCTTGTATTAGTAAATTACTCTTTCACAATACCAAATCGCCACGCGTTGCCCGAGGAAACGATTGGGTAAGCTAGAAAATGTGCGAAAAGAAAATGCGCGCGGCGACGCATCTTGAAGCTCCCGCACCCATCGCCGTGACGTCAGAGATTGTAACAGTTTCTGCAAGGACCTACGTAGTTCATAACCGGTAAAATGATGTACATTGTCCTGTGAGGGGGCCAGCGCTCTAACGTACCAAGTTTCAGTAAATTTCGTTGGCCAGTGTGGCCCACAATGTCAAAAAGGAACTCTTTGGAATCCATGACATTAGCTGCGGTAATTTTAGTGCGAAATTTAAAAAATGAAGTTTGACCTGAATTTCTTCTTGTATTAATAAGCATACGGTATTTAAATTACGACACTAGAACTTTCAGAGTATATTCAGCAGTCTAAACTGATTCATTGACCCCATTTTCGTGTGCTTTAAAGTACTACGTATTTCAGTATGGCAGGTGAAATAAGCTATAAGTAAAAAATCACACCATCTCCCGCTAAAGGGGACCATGAGGCGATTGCGAAGCAGCCTTTCTGCATGTAGAGCCCGCGTTTCAGAAGGGAGTAGAGAGGGGAGAGAGGCAGAGAGGGGAGAGGGGAAGTGGAGAAGGAGAGGTGAAGGAGAGCGGGAGAGGGGGAAAGGAAGAGGGATTAGGGAAAAGAGATATGAGAAGGGAGAGGGGAAGGGGAGAGGGTGAGGGGAAATGGGAGGGAATGGGAAGTACAGATGGGAGTGGAGAGGGAAAGGGAAATGGAGAGGGGATAGGGACAGGGGGAAGGGAGAAGGTGAGGGGAAGGGGAGAGAGAGTGAGGGGAAAGGGGAGGAGAAATGGGAAGTGGAGAGGGGGAGAGGGAAGTGGAGAGGGAGAGTAGGTGTGTGGAGAGGGCTTGGCATGCGCAGTAAGGGTGGTCACGCCGCACACCACCACCACCACCGGATTGAACTCCGCTATAAGATGCTTCACATCTAATATAATTGACCAAGAAGAACATGGCTTTCGCGTTGGAGTAGTCTTACCAAATACAGAAGGTACCGCGTGACATTTTGCTCACACCTCGTGCCTTACGAGTGCCGACAAGAAATATTTGATGATTTAGAGTATCCTGTACTCTACCAAGGGCGAGCAGTAAGCTATACCTGTTTTTCTCAGGTGCGTTTAGAAAAATCACAGCATATCCACGGGGTGAATGATGATGAGTGGGGCGAAGCTACGGAGGGAATCATCTGTAAACCGTGAAACTCTTCCGTGAAATGCGCCCAGTACATAATATAAAGAGTGTGAAACATCGTGTGTATATTAAACATCAAACTTTTATTGTACTGTTGGTTTACGTGGTCCCTTCATTATCACTTGTGATCGGTGAAATGCAAGGAAGAAGTCCGCTCCCGAGCGAAAGAGCGCCAAGAGCGACCGCATTCCCCGCTCGCCCTGTGCGAATTAAAGGCAAGGCTAGAGGGAAGACAGGACGCGCGTTCCACGACGCGAGGTCGGTAGCATGCCCAACGAAAGCCAACGGAACGCGATCGTGCAAGTGCTCCGGCTTCGCATCGCCTCATGGTTCCATTTAGCGTCCCAAAACCAAACATATTGCTCAAGGTGTGCCTTGCGTTTTTCGTAGAAATAATTTCTTTATCATGTACATTAAGACGAAAAGTTGAAAGCTCCCTAGAGTGTATCGCCCGCAAAGTATGTCTTTTAGTGTGATTTAACTCTCGTACGGCAGGGTCCTCGCGCCGTTGCCGGTCCACCTCGCCCGTTGACGATCGGGCGAGGTGCTAAATACAACTACTACTACTACACTTTAAGAAAAACATCTGGCGTTCTTTCGTTCTGCTTTTACAAAACATCTGGCGTCTTTCGTTGGTTTATTTCATCAATCAACGGCGTTTTGAACAAAATTTTTATTGTTTAATCACGCACAGGAGAAATCTCACCAGGCACTACCTTGGAGGTAAACAATGGCTGCTAATGGCAATGAGAGACAGAAGAAGTCGGCTTTTAGCTAACACTTACACTTCTACTTCTACTAACGTTTCCTACTGGAACATGCCATGGCTGCTAAGGGGGAATGAGAGACAGAAGAATTCGGCTTTAGTTAACGCGCACGCTGCGAATTTTTTTATTGTTCAACAACGCACAGGAGAAATCTCCCACCGGCACCACCTTGGAGGTCAAAGCGTAAGACTTGTTACTCACTACTACGATCACGACGATTACGAGGGACGAACGGGTGCCGCCTTAAGGAGCTTCGCCCCTAAAAAATGTTTTAGGATTTGGAGTACTATGTACTCTGTTATGGCAGAGCTCTTAGCTGTCCCCACCCCTTTCGCGAAACCTAAGCTGGAACATTGCTAGCGCCTTGATGAGAAGCGCGCGTTGTGTGTGACGTCGAAGAGACGACGACGTTGATGAGCGCGACTCTCGTGCTGTTCGCCTGTGTGGCGTTGTGTAGCATGTGTGGCATGCAAGCTATTGAGTTTAATTAAATTATTTCATTTTCCTACTACGTCTCGTGACTTCTACAATGCACAACGCTCGACGAGCCACGACACTTATTTTTAACGGGGATGACTCGCACAAGGCAGGCTAATCCGTTCTCCTAGAAGCTTCATTTATGCAACAGGGTTCACTGCGACTATTCTACAAACAAGTTTTCTGGACGTGAGAAAATACGCAGTGTTCCTAGGCATAGTAAAGCAATTTGCTCGTCGACGTGTACCCTTAATGTACCCTCGCTGGTGCAAGACGCCACATGGATAGATACAAAACTTAATTGAAAGTACTGAGGTGCGCGACTCAGCGCTCAGTGGGCCGTTCCCACGTTGGGACAGTCAGGCCAAGTCCGACCGCCTCATCGTGGGCCCTCTGGACGCTAGAAGGAAAAAAAAATGTCTAAAGACGATAGAAGAGGCGCTGCGTGAGATATGGACGCCATCTGGCAATAAGTCGGGAAACATGGGCGCTGTGTTGCGGGCTGGTAGTCCCGGCACAGCAGCAGGCGAAGACCGGCGGGGACGCCAGCCAGCCCGAACACGCGGTTTGGCGCGAAGCGCCGAAGCAGAAGAAACGTCCGCACTGAACGAGTGCTCTCCACAAACTCTTTTACTTACACGTCGCATGGGTAAAACAGGAATGCCAGAGCGGCGCCCCATGGCATTCGTACAGTGCAATACTGAACCGAAACCGAAACACAACAATGATCTCGCGCAGAGGGCACGGAGGAAGGCAAGTTTCAGCGCAGCTTAAGAAACTAGGGTCTCTAGAATTACGTATCTATGTATTTTCTATTAAAGGAACACAACACCTAATTCTTACCTAGTGATGTTGCGCCTCAGATATGCGTAATGTTTACTTTTTGATCAACAATGTACACAAGTATGAACCTAGTCAGCCGTTCAAGATGGCTGGCCCTTGGGCAAGTGGTTCAACTTTGGCCGGGTGTCTGAATTGAGTGACGTGCCGACAAACCGAAAGACAGACCAAAATTTCTGCGTTTAAGTTCCTCAAGAAAGACTATCGTCTTTAAAAAATCACGCGTATCCACGAAGTGAATGATGATGAGTGGGCGAAGCACCGGGGATCATTCAGGTAACCGTGAATCCCCCGTACATTGCCCACTCGAGCATGCAAACGCGTGACAAACATGTGTGTACAGTAATACAATGTTGTTTTATTGATGCCATAAGGCGTATATGGTCTTGAGGTGCGGAAAGCTTCGTTTCCCCTTCATTAGGACCGCCTTATGATCGGTGAAATGAAGAGCCAGGGGTTCTTGAATGGAGTGTAATCTGAAGTTAGCGAAGACGAGGTCTATACACGTCCTCCTTGTTGTTGTTGGATGTTTATGGTCATATGAAATGCATATGAGAGCATAGCGTGCCCCTAACGGTCTCCATTCAAACCAGAGCACGCGTCGGGAGTGAGCGCTGCTACCGCAGCGCCCCTAGCGGACTCCGTGTAAACCAGAGCTATGCTAAACGCGGGGGGTACAAGGCTCGGCACTAAGGTGCTTCGCCCCTAAAATATATTACTGTATTGTCACTGATGTTGTGTGCAGGAGGCCATCTTGACAGGAGTATACCGTAGCATTTGTTAATACCGACCCCCTAAACCTGGCCCCACTGTAACTTTTCCGCATGGAGCCAACATACGTGGTAACCTGGCGTGTAAGGTGTCGCGTTGCTGAGCTAGAGAGAGGACGCGGGTTCGACTCCCTGCCACAGCGGAAGCATATTGAGGGGGTCGAAATGCACGACCACACGCGTACTCAGGTGCACGTGAACTAACTCCAGGCGGTCAAATTTAACCTGGAGTTGTCCCCTACGGAAGCCTCATAATCATATCCTGCTTTTGACACGTAAAGCCCATGACATTAATTACATACGTACGCCAAAGCTTTCTTTAACAAGGCGCGTGCGTGTACAGGGCCCCAAGGCACACCGTGGTCGGCTACAGCCCACACTAAGACCGTGCTACGGCCTGAGAAAGTTTCCCCGATCTCAAGGCATTCTGGTAAAGGGCACCTTTTCTTATACCTTGTACCTAAACATGTTTATTCTCTGCCTCTCCACACAGTACAGCCTTTTAGAATTGTTTAAGTAATGTATAAGCGTAGAGTTTTATTAAGGCGAAAGCCTTAGAGGCCTCATCAAACGTGAAAATTTACCGGCGTCCCGCGTGGGCGTCACCCGTCGGCCGCGTCAACACGAGCGATGCAAAAAAGTCGTCACAGATCGCCAAAATTTGTGGCATCATCTCGCCGTCACTGTGACGTCATCACATCAGATCCTTACCAGCCCAGGTGCCTCCGATCCTGGAGACAGTGCAAAACCATCTTAGGCGCTGAAAGCTTCCGGAGGGTGACGGGGCACGATCAGTACACCGATGAGAAGAAAAAGAAGATGGCTTTCGCCTTCGAGGCGTCTTAGATGAATGAATGAGTCACCCTGTGAGAGAGAAAGAGAGAGAGAGAGAGAGAAAAGGCATTTATTTGGCCCGGAGGGAATAGTATGAGATGTTTACACATCCAACTCATGGCTGGTCCCATGTCGGGACGGGGAGGCCGAGCCTCTCCGCCCTCTCACGGGCCTTCCGGACAGCCAGGAGCTGGACGTCGTAGCTGGGGTCGTTGATAGCAGCGGTCCACCAGGCTTCTTGACTGTAGTCCTGCAACGCAGGGCATCGCCATAGCATGTGTTTCAATGAACTAACGTCACCGCAGTCTGGGCATGTTGGATCTATCTCCGCATGTATCCTACTCATGAAGCTCCTTGAAGGATACGAATCCGTTTGGAGTAGGGGTGTGCGAATATTCGAAAGTTTCGAATATTCGTCGAATATTACATTCGAAATATTCGTATTCGATTCGAAAATCGTGTATTCGAAAAGTTTCGAATATTCGATAACTTCGAATATTGAAAAATTCGAATATGCGATTCCATTATCATGCATAAAATAACTCGTCTTCCACATTTCTGCTGCGTTCGTATAGCTAAAAACGTTGCCGAGAGGAGCGATAAATGTCGTATGTACACGGAGGCACGATATCTGCCTGCGACGAGCGCCCCAATACGTATTATTGATTGCTGGTGCATCTCCGACGTGCAGCGCTGTTGGCGATCATGTAACCATACATTTTCAATACTATGCGGCCGCAACGTGCCGCACTACCACTCGTTCACTGTGCGGGACCACTTCTGAAGAAAGACAGTGACCGATGTGACTGGTGGCGGACTGTAGGCACATTCAGATACCCCAGTCTGGCAAAGCTTTGCCCCATGTACCTCCCTATACCCGCCATTTCTGTTCCAAGCGAGCGTGTCTTCTCAGTGGCATAGGGGGGGGGGGGGGGTGGGTTGTCTCTGTTAGAAGGGAGCGCCTGCTGCCTGGCCATGTGGAGCAACTCATATTTCTTCATGATAACATCTAGTCATTACTTTCATTGTGCCGTGATATTTGCTTGTGTTGTGATGTGCATTTTGCTAGCCTGGACATTGTGCTCTGGAGATAGCAGTGTATGTTGTGTTGCCAGTCAGGCTGTTAATGTTGTTGTTTTTTTTTCAGATAGCTACATGTTAAATAAAATAGTGTTACTGTGGAGGCATTTTTCCTTTGATATTCGATATTCGATTCGATATTCGAAGGTGGATATTCGTATTCGATTCGTATTCGAAAAATTTGATATTCGCACACCCCTAGTTTGGAGCACTGTTTTTTTTTTTTTTTTGTAAGGAACGGTTGCGGCCTTCTCAAGAACGTCGTTTTCGGCCGGCATCCGCGGTGCGTATTTTTTCCTGCTTCCAGCGTTCGTCGGCGTCTCAAAGGCCTATTCCGCGATCATCGAAACGCTTGTCTGATATTAAATTTTCGCAAAATGGGATATTAACTACCGGCACAACATTCCACGTATGTTTTACATGCTGTACCAGAGCGTTATTTTATTACTCCACCACGAAATGTGTCAAAAAAAGCCATCACCGAAAGTGTTCCGCTTTCACATTTGTTTCGAATCACCGTTGTATCACCCTCATACGGTTCCGATAATTCAGTTTCTGTAATCGTGGGTGTTTAGCCTAGAGACTGTGCAGGCCGATAAGAAAGATGATGTCGTAGGGTGATGTCCCGCCTATTGTCACGTCAAGGTACCTGATGCGTCAAGGTGCCTGATGTCGATGTGTTCCGCGAACGTGTCATTTTATTGGTATCCCTAGCGGCCGATCCCGGTGATTCTGAGGCGGCAAATAAGGGCTCCGTCGCGCCCTCTGGTTATTGACAGATGCCTATGGGGGAACTTGAAAGTTAGAAGAGTAAAGAAAGTGAGATAGAGAGAGAGGGCACACACAGCGTCATAGTCTGTCAGACTTGTTCGGTATACGGCATCACTATCTGTCTACAGCCGCTCGTGCAACTCTGTTGTCATTGAAAAATTAAACAATGCCTTTGTCGCCTTCATCCTCGATGTCCTTTCAGGATGACATTCCAGGATGGTTGCTGCCGACGTCGGTCTGTGGTGCTGCATCATAACAGTCCAGGGGCGTAGCCAGGGGGGTTCAAACCCCCCCGAAATTTTTCAGTTTTGCTTGCGTATATATATACGCGCACATACAAACGCACGCACGAACATACATAAAGTATGGTTGAACCCCCCTCGAAAAAAATTTCTGGCTACGCCCCTGTAACAGTCAATAAAACATTGATAAGCGATTCCATAACAGTCAACGAAAAATTGATAAATGGTACAATCTGCAACCGACATATCCCAGGGAACAAATAATCTCTTATCTTTACGCGTAATTACAGGAAGAGTAGTAGATGTGTGAAGCTTAAAGAAGAAATTCACTGTTCCCGGCTACACGCATATACCCCCTTTTTTTTAAACTAAACTTAGTACATAGGACAGCTGACGATTTCCAAACGTAGTTCGATATAGTAGCATTGGAAAGAAAGCGTAGTCTCATCAGAGCAAGACGGATAGACAGGAATACTGAACCTCCGCGACCAACAAAACACATCTTCCAGGAACAAGTGATTCAAATGCGCGTGATATATGAAAGCTCGAGTGACACTCAAGACTGGCTTCTTGCTATTTATTTTGTCTGAATATATCTCATTATACGCTTTTGAAATCTCTGTAGCCCGGCCCGGTGGTACAGTGGTTACGACGCTCTTCTGCTGACACGATGGAGGCGAACTGCTAGAGGCCTGTGTACTGTGCGATGACCGTGCACGTTATAGAGCACCAGGTGGTCGAAATTTCCGGAGCCTCCCACTTACTGCGCGCTGCCCCGCCATGGTGGTCTAGTGTAGTTATGTTAGTAGTTATGTTATGTAGTTAGGTGGTCTAGTTATGGCGCTAGACTGCTGAACCGAAGGTCGCGGGATTGAATCCTGGCCGCGGCGGCCACATTTTCGATGGAGGCGAAAATCTTTGAGGCCCGTTGTACTTAGATTAAGGTGCACGTTAAAGAACCCCAGGTGGTCGAAATTTCCGGAGCCCTCCACTACGGCGTCTCTCATAATCATATCGTATTTTTGGGACGTTAAACCAGGAATATATTACATTATTACTTACTTTGTGCTTTACTCATATTGTAGTTTTGGCACGTAAAACGCCAGATGTTATTATTGAAATGTCAGTACAAGTGCAGTGGTTTGCTTACCTGTGATGAGAAAAAAAGTGGGCGTTTGCCCAATGGCTAGAACACTAGGAATTCTGTGCGTGGGGCCCTTGGTGTGCAACCCACGAGAAAATGCATTTCCTTTCATAGATTTATTTATTTAGTAAGGCGAGAGCTTTAGACGCTTCATCAAACGCGAAAATTGACCGTCGGCGTCAAGGCAATTCAAGCAAAAATAATCATCACTTGATGACGTAAACATACGACGTCCTCATGGCGCCATAGATCACCCAAATTTGTGACATCATCATTACGTCACTACGATGTCACATAACGTGACGTCACACGATTACGTCATCACATGAAATCGTCCCTTGGTCAAATGTGGGAGGATCATGGAGGCAGTGCAAAACGAGGTGAGGTGTAAAAAACTTGCAGTTGCCTCGGATCCTGGAGGCAATGCGAAAGTTTAGGGAGGGTAGCCGCGTTAGGGGCCGAAAGCTTTGGGATTTTTTAACACGGGTGGCGATGGAGGGTAAATATAAAGACAATAAAGAAAAAAGAAACAGAAGAAAAAATTGACTGCGTGCTTCGCTGCATAAGGAGAAGAGGCGCTGCGTGACAAGTGGTGCTGTCGCCCGGCGCAGCAGCAGGCGAAGACCGGCGGTCCGAGGCGGGGACGCCAGCCAGCCCGAACACGCGGTTGTCTGAAGCAGAAGAAACGTAGGTACTCTCCACACACTCTTTTATTTACACGAATGCAGAGCGGCGCCCCATAAGAGACCGAAACCGAAACGCAAAAATCTGAGAGGGCACGGAGGAAGGCAAGTTCTTTTTTTTTTTAATAGTTATTCGGAACACACCACTCTTGCATGACAGAGGGACGTACGGACGCACGGACACAGTTGCCGACAAACAGAAAGACAGACAGACCAAAATTCTCGTTGTGTCTTCTTATTCTGCGCCGCAGCGCGGGGCGCGTTTGCCACAGACGGCACGTGCATCCGGCAACACTGGTTTGTTTTCTGTGGGCCCTGCCAGGGAGAGCACATCGTTACTTGCGGTGGTTTGTATGTCGGACGACCTGCGACCCCGTGCGAAAAGAGCGCGATACCTGACGCGGGCTCGTTTTCGTTCCGTGCGCCCTTTCTGCTTGAGTTCACGCGTCCATAGAAGCGCGCTTGGGGCGACATGTTTCTATTTTGTGTTATACTTTGACAGAGGTTCAGGTTTTTTTTAAATAGTGTTTGTCGCTCGCGACGTTTTCTTGTCTTAAGCACCGGCAACACCGGTTTGTTTCTGTGGGGTCCCACTCTTGCGCGGACGCCCTGGGCTGAGCCGCTTGTTCGCGCGACCGACGCTCGCGACATTTTCCGTGGAGGAACACACTAGGCGAGGTTGTTTGCTGCGGAATCTGCGTACATATGTTTGCTGTCCGTTCGTTAACCCTAATCCCCTCGAAGATAAAGCTGAGGAGCGAGGGGGAACCTGGCATGCCACTTATCCTTGTGTCGTGCTCGAACTTCCTAGGTCATCGATCCTAAGGAACGAAGAGCGCGTGAACGCGGACTGTTATATTTAAAGCTAGCTTTAACAATATCTGGGACCGCGTAAAATGCCCAATTTCGGCTAGCGCGCATAAACAGCGCCTTCCGTCCAAATTTTACGGTTTGAAGTGAATGAGTGCAGGCTGCATAAAACAATCGGGAAAGCAGATGTTCTTGATGTCGGAACCGAAAGAAGAAAACCACCGTGTCATTAGTCGGCAATGGTTTGTCATCATCACCATCGTAATCAGTGACGCATTACTCAGTGCGTTTGAAGCCATTGCGGCTCCTCACCATTCCGCATGGGATTGAAAATCTTTGAGCAAGCTTAAGTAAAACAGAGGAGTTGCAGTCAATTATTCAGAGCCTGCGAGTGCCTTTGGTTCAAGG
The DNA here is from genome assembly GCF_013339695.2 of Rhipicephalus sanguineus. NCBI lineage: Eukaryota > Metazoa > Arthropoda > Arachnida > Ixodida > Ixodidae > Rhipicephalus > Rhipicephalus sanguineus. The sequence continues at coordinate 56,936,361 of NC_051185.1, forward strand.
CATATCATTTTGAGTTGTTACCCCTTTTGTATTTCTTTCCAATTGTTCGACAGTTCCCTTTTTCATGTTTGCCTTTGCAGTCGCCGGAGGTGGTTGGTTGTCCGAAAGAACTGCTTACCGTTTCGTCGTATACTTTATCAGAAGAATAAGCTTGTTGCTTTGTTATTTGCTTCATTACGATCAACCAAAGAAGCATGCGCCGCGTCGGATAGCACAACAAGCGATACAAGCGATAATAATGACCACAGCATATCAACAGCTTTCCTCAACGGCACCTTTTTCATCGTTTTCTTTATCTTATCTCTTCGCATGGCGTAGCCAATCGGGCTGATTAAACGCTACGTCATCGTGCTATCTTCTTTTCTTTTCTTACTACACCTTTTCATGTGCTATCAGCCGAAGGCACTATTTCACTGGCGTCGCGTGTCGTCATCACACGCAGCGACCGATGCTTGCCGGCGGTCTGGTGGTCTACATTCCACCCACAGAGAGCCTCGCGAGCAGCGTGAAATTCCCACAGCGCGGGTCAGGGATTCTCCGCTCGGCGGAGCTGCCGTCTTAATTGGAAGGCCCCTCCCCTCACAGAAGCCGCCCGCGGCAAGTACGTGACGCCATAGCAAAGTGTTCGTCTTCGGCGTTCGCTGCCGCTCGTCTCGGCGCTCACAAAGGGTCACCCAAGGAAGAGAGAGTTCCCGCCTGCACGAATGAAAGCATCGGGAGAGGAAGTGTTACTTGCCGGAGCTTCCTCGATGCGTTGCGGAGTTCATCGCGCGTCCCTTCCCCCCTTTTGTTCACTCTAGCCGGGGCCTGACAACGCGGCCGCCAGCATGTCCGTAACATCGTGCAGTGCAGGGAAGGCTGCCGCTGTGCAGAATTGCGCGAAGCCGCCCGAAGTTGAACTTTATTAGGATGCCTCATCAAACGCGAAAATTGACCGTAGACGTCCCGCGGCGTCAACACCAGAGAGAGAGAGAGAGAGATAATACAATGAGCGAAAGGCAGGGAGGTGAACCAGAATTGCAGCATCTGGTTTGCTACCCTACACTAAAGGGAGGGGGAAAGGGAAAGAAAAATGGAACGACAGGCGGATAGAAAAGTAAGCGTGCGAGGGAAAGAAAAGTGCACAGCGGGTACTAAAGCCTATTCAATAGACCACTACCTCGAAAGAAGTTCAGAAGGCCTTAACTTCCTGTGCGACGACAATTCGGGTCGACATTCTAGCACTCAGTGTTCTGATAGGGGTCTATCATCAAGGCGGGCCAATACAGCAGCTAGCGGCAGTCTGTGCGCGCCGTAGCGAGGACAGCGACAAAGAACGTGTTCTATCGCTTCTTCGCTGCCGCAGTGGTTGCAAGCAGCACTGCTTTCCATGCCAATGCGGAATGCAAAAGGTGACAGCGACGCCAGGCCAGACAAAGCACCGTTGTCTCAAGTCTAAAGAGTCCGGACGGACGCCGAAGTCGACGAGACGGGTCCTGTCGGTGCAGTCGTGTGCTTTGGTGTGTTCCACAAGGATTTTATGTCTTCATTAGCAAGCTCGCGAATTTTGATTGCGGCATCTGTTCTTGAGAACGGAATTGAATCTTGTACGCCGTCTTCGTGTGCAGATCGAGCAGCTGCATTGGCATGCTCGTTGCCCAATATGCCGCACTGACTTGGTAACCACTGAAACGTCCTGTCATGTCCTTGCACGAAGGGGTGATGGAGCAGCTCTCCAATTTCAAACACTAGTTGTTTGTAAGGTCCCCGGCGTAATGAAAATACCTAGCACTGTAGAGCTGCCTTGGAGTCCGTGAACACGCTCGATTTATTGATTGTGCATTACTCGAAGTGCGCTGCGCAGAGCAGCAGGTTCCGCATCTGTCGATGTCGTCTGGTGGGATAGCCTAATTTTCACTGTGGTGGTTCTTGCAGAAAAAAATCACCGATTCTGCAGACCAATCGACAATGGTTGAAGCGTCAGTGTACAGTTGTCTATGCTCCCTGTATGTCTCAAACAACAAGGGCAGAAAAAGCTGCTTGAGCGCTGGAGACGAGAGCTGGACTTTTGACCGTCTTCCTGGAACAGTGAGTCGAACCTGTCGACGACCTGTCACCTTACCACGGAGGAGTGGGAACTCTCGCTGGAGTTATGTATCGTGTTGGTAGGCACGTGCGGCGTCAACGCGAGTGGTGCAAAAATATTATCACGCGATGACGTCACCATATGATCTCGTCCTGACGTCACTGACGTCGCTTGACCGAAGGTGGGCTGATAACGGAGGCAGTTTAATACCAAGTCAGGTGAAGAAAGCTTGCAATGCCTCCGATCCCAGAGTCAGTGCAAAACCACGTTAGGAGCAGGAAGATATCGGAGGGGAGCGGGGGAGGTTCAATACATCGACTGATCAGAAAAGAAGATGGCTTTCGCCTTCGAGTCGTCTTAGGCGAAAGCATAAGTGACCCTGTGAGTTTTTTAAGAAAACCAGCACATAATGAAGCCAACGAAGATATAGAGCACGTTAACTGTACTGTTTTAAGTGTATCGTGACAATTGTTATATGCGTAGATGTGAAGAATGCAAAGTGGACGAAAAGACAACTTGCCGCTGGCAGGGATCGAACCTGCGACCTGCGACCTGTGAGTTTTTATCACTATCCTCCAGTCGCTTAGGGAATAGAAGGTGCACGTTAGACTACTGGCTGAAAGCGTGAATTATTTTACTCTCGCGCCAGAATTTGTGGCAAGCGCACATAATTTTAACCCTAAATTTGGTTACAAGCTCACGAGTAAGCTTACCCACAAAACCGCGGCGCGCCTATGTTTCAGCTCTGTAAGAGAGTTCTGCCAGCTGGTATTTGTTCGAAGGGCAAGTACTTTCTCCCTGCTGATGTAGACGCTAGGCGTTATGTGAAATAAATGTTCATCTTCTCATTGTGAAGCATTTTTTGTTGGCTGCGCATTCATGAAACAACCTTTGATAAAGATTTTTGGGTCGTTGAATAATTTTGTTTAAAACCAGGGACACAAACCTGTATCTATACCTTAAAATTGGACTGTTTTAGAATCGCTGTGGGTTTGGCATCACCTAGTGAAGGAAGATCGTCCGGATCTGTTCATTTTCTTCGCAGATGCTGTAATTAAGAGTGCAGTCACTTGCAAGTGCATAACGGGTTTCCCAATGCCAGGAAGTGAAAATTTCAACGTCACTGCATATGCCGATGAAATTTTGCTATTTTTCGTTACTTGACCAGAATCGTGCGTTCTTCGACATCTCTGATGAGTATTTCAACCTGTCGGGTGCTCTTTTAAATATAGCCAAAAGTAAAGCACTGCGCTTGGATCGCTTTAATAAAATGCCGTCAGAAGATATTATGTTGAGGCTATATAAAGGGACACTATAGAGAGAAACGAATTTTCTCGTTTTAGTAAATTACTCTTTCACATTTCCAAAATCACCATGCTTGCCGCAAGAAGACGCTTGGTAAGAAAAAAACCCGCAAAAAACGAACATAATAAGACTTGTGGCAAAGCCACCTTGAAATTCCCGCACCAAACGTCATGACGACATTTATCTTGACGGCATGTACTAAGTCCTGCGTACTTCCTAATCAGTAAAAATGGAGTACATTGTCCTTTGAAGGGGCCATAGACTTAGAACACCAATTTTCAGGAAATTTCGTGGAGCCAATGTCGAGGAAATACGAAAAATGCACTTTGAAATCTGTGACATCACGTACGCGATTTCGGCGCTAAATTTAAGAATGCAACTTTGACCTTGATTTTCTCCTTTGTAATAAACCTTTGATAGTGAAGTTAACGAAGTCTGAGTTCTAACAGTACAATTTGTTTGTCTAAACCGATTCATTGTTTCACTTTCCCATTAAGGTTTCGGCGTCTACTCTGAAGAAGGAGATGCGTCAAAAAGGCTATGCGAAGAGGTAATTATGAAATCTACGCAGGTCATATCAGCAGGCGCGCTGTTAAACATGCCACTGACAGCCCGAGCGTCAGTCATCAAGACGCAGGCTAGTGCTTAAGCGTTGTCCATAGCACACATTGCACTTGTTCCTCGCCGAGTGGTTGAACGCCATGGCTCTTTTGCGGGAGCCTTAGCATATGAGAAGAAAAACCGCGAAGATTCAGAGGAACTTGTTTCAGCTTCCCGCATGCCTTGGTAACCTTGGTCTACCGGACCAGGGATCCGAGATTTGCGCGCACAGGGAACCCGACGTGCGCAATGTCTCGGAGGCCATGCACAGACGCAGCAACGTTCGCGAGAGCATTGGCTGCCAAAACAACACAGAGACTCTTCGATGACCGTAATTACGCTGGCTACAGGCTGTTGATGTAATGGAGTAGCACACTGAAAGGGACTTTCACGGCGAATAAATACCTGGGACCGTGGGCCGAAACATCGCTACTGTTTTACAGGGCAGTAAAGTGGCCTGAAAACAACAGCGGAAGCAATAAGCCAATGCATTATAGAAGAAATGTGCTCTCAGGCGATCAGCGACGTTATGGTAAGCAGTAAACTTACGCGAAAGATGAAGGAATAGATTGTAGTGCAATGAAATGGAAAAGATGGTGTCACAGTCGCGTTGCCGACCATGTGCGTAAGCTTGACTGGTTTCGAAGGTAGGCCGTACTACAATCGCGTCAGCAGTTAGCACGCTGCGCAGTTGTTCCGAATGACCACTGCCCCAACTGCAGAAGGAAGGGGAGGGCCCAACAGGCATCGTTTCAGTGCTGAGCTGCTAAAAGGGCCTGGTACTTCGTCGATCGTCTCTTTGATATTTGCGCTTCCTCTGCGGTGAAGCGGGCACCAGCTATATGCAGAGTTGGCAATAATGGTCATATTGTAGGTTCTGTGGCGGCATCAGTTCTTCGCGGTAGGGCGCCGCTAGCCACGTCGAGCGGCCTATCCAGCAATCGAGAAAGTCCGTCTGATTATTTGGAATGACTTCGAACAGCAGCTGGAAAAACACGCCGAGGAAGCCTTGCCGCGGTGTGCCACACGTGGTTCTTCAATCTAAGGAACGGACAGCTGGAGTTCCCAGTAGTCCCGTACTGACTGTCCTCCTGCGCCTTTGCGCTTATATTTTTTATTTATTTAGGAATACTGCAGAGTCGCTTGACTCCAAGCAGCAGTGGACACAAAGAAAGAAAGTAAATCAAGAGAACACACCAACAAGGGATTATCAACCGTAAACATGAAATCAACGCATGAAACACTGCAATGCAAATAATACAGCGATGCAAGGCACCTATATCCACGCATTTTCTTGAAGTGTGTAATAAACACTTCAACAATGGGGCCATCTACAACTTCTTTCTGTAGTTTGCTCCAGGCGCTTATGGTTCTCGGGAAAAAGGAATATTTAAATGCATCGTTCAAAGAGCTGTATTCCTGTATCATTTTTCCGTTATCAAAACGTGCACTTGTGCGCAATGTGTGGCGGATGATGTAATTGTGATCGTTAATTTGTATTAAATTGTTATATAATAAGCACAAGTATTTTATTAAATGCGAAGCATTTCTTAGCGAACCTCTGGCACTTTGGGCGTTTCTATCTACGTATCTATCTATCTATCTATCTAGCCGCCTACGTCTGGGTGCTCTCATGATCGCCTCCTTAACTTGGTGTAGACCAAAATTTGCATGGGAGGGTAAGAGGATTTGACGAATATGCTTGCCGGGTCATGACATGAATAACGTTAAAATCCTGCCGCGTACGTCGTCAAACCCTTTCCACTAGACACGTGTGGCACATACCCGTTTACCACGGACCGCGGTGTACGGGTATGCGCCACAGGTAATTGACAATTTATATCTTCCCAGGAAGGGTGAGAACAGACATTGGTAACTTGGTAACTTAAATGCTAGAGCGTTAAGGAAAACAAACATCGGCAGCGTTGACTCAACGAATGGAAAGAATGAAAATTAGGATCCCAGCAGGAATCGAACCCAAGCATTCAGCGTGGCAATCAGGTATTCTACCACTGAGCCACGCCAGGTCCGTAAAGTGGTTTGGAAACACAGCCTACACAGGCGTAATATCGGTGCAACGTCAATTGTGGCTGTGGTGCTGGCTATCTAATTTTACAAGAAAGCAATAAACACTGCATGATACTCCTACGATGTGTACTCCTACGATACAGGCGTCATAGCAGATTAACGTCTGTAATTCCAGTGTAGGCTCCGCTCTTATAGCAGTCTAATAAACGATATGTTCGTATTTCTATTATTCAGCAAGCTATATTGAAGCATTGCTCGACCCCGGAGGAATACATCAACGAAAGTTACGTATGATATTCACATCATCGCACCGTAAAGTGCACTTACACCGCCAGAACGACGCAGCATTTCTTACGATCTTCATTTCTTACGAGGCTGTGCGATGGCCTCATGCTGACCGAGGACGATGCCAGATTGACTGACAGCCGCTTGGTAGACTAGGATACGTAGGCCACATACGCCCAGGTATAGTCTACGAATACGACAAACACCATCCACTGATGCTGGTCTACGTACCACTATCCAGGCCTACCAGCCTCGACGGCCTATACCTCACCAACGCGAAGGGTGGCTTCAGGTTCCGACACGTCGCCGGCTCTGTCGACAGACAATTTGTCGACACAATGACCGAGGCATCCACGAATTCCAACAGCTCTACTGTACCACATACTTCACTACACATGGACCCCTCGTCACCACAATCGCGACCGGATGCTATAACAATTCATGACCAGCTGCTGGTGCTCACTGATCACGGTGATAATGCCCTTGTTCAAGAACTGTCAAGAACTTCTTTAACACATGCACACGGGTTCGTGAAACATGCGTGCGTTTCCGGGACACGTATAAGCACTACATGTCAGCTTACCGCTTCTGGTGTTGGTAATACCCACGTTCCCATTCGCAGCGTTACCCAACCGTAAACAACTGGTTATATAACACATATGAGGCTCTTCAACATATATATGTGTGTGCGTATAAAATTTATGCATATCTTTAGGGTCATTTTATAACGTGTCGCTATGTAAAAAACTTACGCCACAGTCACCTACCCGCCGCATGCTTCGCATAATATCGACTCCCACGGTACGCGAGATCTGCCGAATATTTTCTACTTTTGGCACCTCTCGCTTTAAGTGTATCAAGGCCGATATGATCCATCATTTCTGTCACACTATCGGTTCGTTTGTATTTGTTGCAGATGAATCTGACCGCTGATCTTTCAACTCTCTTTTTTCTGTCTGTAAAGGTCCCATAGAGATGAGACATACTCCAGACATGGCCGGACCAGCGCTTTATATGCTGCCAGTTTAACGCTCATTGGGGCTTTAGAAAGCTTGCGTCGAATAAACCAGATAGATTTAAAATCCTTGGTGCATGCTGTATTGATATGAAGATCCCAAGTCAGATTTTGTGTGATAGTAACTCCGAGATATTTAACAGCCGGTGTTTCCTTAAAGGAGTCATGAAGCACCCCTTGGGCTTGTTGAAAAAACACATCCTGCGGAAAGCTGACACGGCTATGAACTGCTCTGCAAAATATTACAGTCGTGCGCGCCGCGTAAAGGCCACAAGCGGAGCGCGAAGCTGCCGTTTCCTCAGGCGCCCTTTTTTCAAACAGAGGCCGGTTCTCACTCTCGTCGGTGGGCGGGGCGTCTGCACGTTGACGTCGCGGATCTCCCTGTTTACGTCGCAAGAGACATAACATGCTTATTGGTCGATAGCCGGATGAGATGCGCTTCTTGCCACGGGGTGCCGCCACTTGCCCGCGCCGCACTCCTCAGTCTGCTAACTTTACACGGTAGCCGCACTCGCGCATGCGAATCACAGCGGGAGAGCGATCGCGTTTCGTGACGCGCGCTGACGTAACTTCTTTCCCCCGTGCCATCCCTCCCTGTCTAGCTTCCAGTGCACTCGTCGGCACGAGAAAAGAGAGAAAGCGCTGAGAGCGTGCGCCGAACCCCCGTAACTCCGCTAATTCTTGACGGATTCGAGAAATTTTTGCGGCAATCGATTCGGGAGGCAGTAAACTCCAGATACTGAGGTCATTAGATTATCACTTGGAAAAGTGGTTCATGACCACTTTAAGTATAGTGCCATCTACGGAATAAAAATAGTGCAAAATGGTTTTGTTCGTGCATATACGGAGAACTAAGCATTTGTCAGCGTTTAACAACATATTCCATTTCTTGCACCAGCCTGAAACTTCAGTGGGGGCTTTTTGAAGTGAGATCTGGTCAGCCGCAGATTTAACCGTGGTGTATAGAACGCAGACGTCTGCAAAAAGCTTTATCTTAATATCGCTGGGTATTACATTTATGATATAATTTATATAGATGAGGGAAAACATCGGTCCAGAACTGACCCTTGGGGTACCCCTGATGTTACCTGAAGGGTCCTCGAGCAGTATTTATCAACCTGTCTGCATACTGATATTTATCTTGCGGATAAGCCCGAATGAAATCAATCAGTTTGCTACTTTTTTTTTTTACTTCACTTCACTTCACTTCATTTTCCTTAAAGGCCTCACATTGGAGGTATTACATAAGGGGTGGGCTTTACTTTTTTTTCTTCAAATTAGTGGCTACATACATTTATGGAATGGCGCTACATTTTACATAATGCGCGCCGTTTACAATATTTTTTTTTCGAATTAGTGGCTACATACATTTATTGAATGGCACTACATTTTATTAAATGCGAATGCATTTCTTAGTGGGGCTATGTAAGGCATCCGGCGTTGTCCGCGCGCCTCTCCGCTCTCACTCCCTCTCCCATAGCAACAGCTGCGGGCGCGCGCGCTTATCCCCGCCCCTAGCAACCGGAGCAGTTGGTGCGGGCGGAGTAGCGGAAAGTGAGTGGAGAGGAGGAGCGCGCTCTGGCGTGTGAGGGCGCTCGCATCGCGGGAGCTCGGCCAGCGCAAATTTTTTTTCTAGGTGGCATTGGCTCGACCTAGCTCCCGCGTGTGTGGAGAGGGTAGGTGCAGTGCTTCGCCGCTCCTTCTCTCGCCGTTCGCTCTCTCTCCTCCCTGCGCCACCGCCTCAATGCAGTGCGTTTGAAACGCGCTTGTAGCGTTTGTGCTGCCTTGGCACAGCCTGAAAACAGCGCGTTCTAAACGCGTTTGTGCTGCATTGAAGGCGGTGGCAACATCCCTGAAATCATTACGAACGCGCGTAGGAAGCGTCCGTTGAGAGAGGCGCCCAAAAGGGAGACACTTGAGCGCGTCGATGTGTCCAGCTTTACGCCATTAAAATTACTACGCCGTGTACTCTCGGCGCAAGAAATGCATTCGCATTTCCTCACGATTCCCTTCGGGGAGGTGGGGGCATTTTTTTTCTGACTTTTCTGACGACTTTGATGCAAAGATTGAGTATGTGAACAGACCTGTACCGTTCTGCCTGTGCTGCCTTTAAAAAATATAGATGAGCAGAGTTATTTTGTGATGTGTAAGTGTATAATGGTGGAACGCACACATTGTGTTTGTGTGTGTATTGTTCTTTTCTACTTTGTCAACAGGTTACCTGCACAATAAAACCTTCCCTTGATGGATGGAGTATTTATGGAAATTATTTTTCTGTGGGATGGAAGTGGGTATGGGCGGAGCTTACTTCTTTTTAAGGTTGCCATGGACTACTGTTATCGCCTGTCGGCATGGCCAACGCAAAGGCTTCGCTTTTCGTTAATAATATCTAGGGCTTTACGTGCCAAAACCACGATACGATTATGAGGCACGCCGTAGTGGAGCGGAACTTTCGACCATGTGGTGTTCTTTAACGTGCACTGAAATCGCACAGTACACGGGCCTTCAACATTTCGCTTCCATCGAAATGAGACTGCCGCTGTCGGGATCGAACCCGCGACCTTCATCTCAGCAACCGAGCACCGCAACCGCTAAACCACCGCGGTGGACTTCGGTATTCGATACGTCACAGCTGATGGCGATTGGTACAGTCACGGCAGTCTTTTAATTAGGATAGGCCGGGCGCTGTGGTGGTCGTCCGTTCCACGTGACCCGCAGCCTCCGGCCAAACATGGCTTCTACCTGCAAGCGATGAAGAGTCTGTTCTGTAGTACTAAGCTAACGACGGGGACAAAGTGTCAGGTACAAAAATGAGCACTCTCGATTGGTTCTCTTTAACAAGCAGGTCACTGACCAGTGTCAAAAAACAAAATGACGTTTCGGCGTCCGTACGGATCCATTGTTCACAATCCAAACGTCATTTTGTTTTTGACATTGGTCAGTGATCTGCTTTTTAACAATGCCTTTACCTGACCAGACGATATTCCGTCGAACTCTCGACTTCGATTGGTTCTCTTATCTGCTTAGTATAATATTTTCTTAGTCACGTGTCCGTCTTTTTGTCTAGTTTTGACTACTATATTTCCGTGCTCTGGCACAATAAGCATCAGTCTAGAGCTCGTATTGGTCACTTTCTCTGCCGTCTTTCACTTAGCGCTGTAGTTCTCCACAGTAGTCATGCCATACTAAATACACCACGAAGGAAGGAAGGGAATTTTAAGGGCTCGTTTCTTTTGTTTGACACAACCTTAATGAAAAATCAGCAGGTAATGAATCCAAGGAAGGTATAGAGGACGATTGTACTGTTTCAAGTGTGTTATAGTGATTGTGATATAGATGCGAGGAAAGTAAAGCGGATGAAAATATAGCACAATCCGCCCCGTTATTCAGCTACAGCTACACAATGTTTAGTAGCGTTCATTAGGCGCGTGTGCCATCTTTCCCTGCAATAATACAGAAATTCGAACTGACTCGGTGAGGAATAGTTGAGGACTTGCTGAAATGGAACGCCACGAACTGACGACACACATCGAGCAAGAAACGAAACGAGACAAGCGCTGCCTCTCAACTATAAGGTTATTCACGAAAACGCGATAAGGCATAGATACGTAAAAAGAAAAAAGACAATATCTAATGACAATCCACAGCAACAGCCACCTATCCCCGCAAAGTCACACTGATTGCAGCGCAATTAAGCAACGCACGTTCCTTTTTTGGCAGTATATAATTGGGCGCCGGCTGATTCAGTCAGCAACTTTGCTGACAATATACGAAAGGATTCTACAGTGAATCTCGTGTATCCTTTCTTGCGTCTACGAATGCGCGTTTATATGAATCACTGTGGTCACTTAGACTGGCGGCAATGCCTTTCCCTGGAACAAGTCGAAAGCTGCGATCACGGTATGGTGAAGCATCAGGCTTATGTAACAAATTAACTTGAGACACTACAGAAGTGCGCGGTACGATTTATTCATTCATCGTATTCGTACCATGTCATTGTGTCATCGTAGAAAGAAGAATAATCTCTATTAACTCTTGCACTTCGTCGCCGCATTGTCACCCTCGCCCTGTTCCATAAGTTCTATTACAGCTCACGTGATCGCCCAGACTTTATCGCCCCGCCAGCCCGCATATCTCATCGCACCGGTCATGCCTTACAAGGCACCCGTCCACGCCGCCGCACCGATACATTTTCTGCCTCCTTCTTTCAGCGTGAATCATCTGAATGGAACGACCTTTCCCACAGCACTGCCGCCCGACCTTATTTATGTCAAGTGTAACACATTCTCTGTCGCGCAAATAACGTTTGCGTGGTTACAATTTGTATAATTTATGCTTATCCACCCCTTATGTAGCGCCCCCCTAGAGGGGTATTTAAGGAAATGAAATGAAATGAAGCTATACCCGCAGACAACCTTCTGTGGTTATCCAGCCAATGCTACAAAGCCGGAGCTTAATAATTCGATGTCCAAAACAACAATTTTATTTCGAGCGTTTATATAAACGACATACGCTAACGTGTGCCTTCGAAAAACAAAGTTAATTTTTTTTTAGTACAATCTCTGACATTATCCTCCTCCAAGGCCATCGCAAGCTTTTACGCATGCTCCGCAGTCAAAATGGCGTCTGCCTGTCACGGTGTGCTGTCGGCTGCCTGCCGCTGGCTCGTCTTTACGTTTGCAAAAGAGGATTTTGTCGAATTTCACCAACCAGAAATTGCCCGACCATCTACGGATCTATCGAAGGTGACCCCTCGAAGCGCAGAAGTTTCTCCACCGAAAGTGAGTTCGAGCTACTCCGGACTACTTGCGTAGTCCCTTCATATACACACGGAAAGTTGCCCGCGAGTATAGTCCTAGCATTTACTGCGCTGCACGGAATAGGGGGGAATCGTGGTGCACGGCTCTCCGCGAAACTGTCCCTCACTTGTCAACTCTCAAACGCTCTCCCCTCCTCCCATTGTATACCTGCAAGGTTAGACGCGGCGGAGTGACACATTACGCGGGATCGCTATAATATCATCACGTCCGGGGGTCGACGCGCTTACGCGATAACAACGCGGAATTGCCCCTCGCATGACCGGGGCGGTCACTGGAAGTCGCGCTCAGTTACCCAAGCCCGGTGCCCCTGACTGTCTGTACATGCTGCCTGGGCCGGTCTTCTGTTCGCTTTCTGAAATGTTTCAACTGCGCGAATTAAACGTTGCACATAACTGTTTGCGTCGGACGTCTTTATTCAGAGCTCTTGACCCCTTTCTTGTGACGTTGTTAACGCAGGCTGTTTTCTGCAGAGTTCCTCAGAAGAGACCATTAAGATCATTCTGAAAAACATAAAGTGGGCTCCAATCAACGCTGGGAACCGTTGGTTGGCCAGCGAATTCGTAGGCCTGGGCCCGTATTTACAAAAAAAAAAAAAAACATCTCACGCTAAAAATTTTCGTAAGAAAATATGTCAGCCAATCACGATGTGGGACATATCCTTAGCAAACCTGGCTGACAACGGGAAAAAATGCAGTTACTAAGGCGAAGTTTCCTGAACTTGGCCCTGATCCAACAGACCAGTGTGACTAGCCTGGAACAGTTGACCACCCCTCTAGATGAAATTATTCACACCAATACATTTAAATGCGCTGTACCATGGTGTTCACGGTGCTCACTGGGAGTCCTAGATATGCCTGGCCTTCCCGTTGTTTAACTCAATACAAATGGAATAATTTGCTAAGCGGTTTCATCTTTTACGTATGAAAGTGTCTAGTGAAATCATTCCCTGCTTCTTATGCTGCAGTTGCCGCGCTTCCGGCGACTGCAGCGCATGCGACCGTAGTCTTTGCAGGGAACTGCATGAGGCGAACGCAACGTGTTTCGCAGAGTTGGAACGTATACCTTATCAACTATCTCGTCGTTTTGACACTTGTTTATACGCTTTCTTTATAGAAACAAATACTGGGGCATGTCCTACGGGCGTCATTACAATGAAGATAGGCACTTTTAGCTTTGATTCGTGAATGTACTTTCGTATAAATACTGAAAACTTGGGCTTGTTGGTGCAGCATTGTAAAACACCTCCGCACAATCTAGAGGAGGACAAGAAGGAAGCTATGGAACCAGCGCTGGGGTGTGTTCTTCGTTCTTGTCTTCGTCGCAATTGTGCTCTGGTGGGTGGCAATGTTTCTGCCTACTGTTCTGACGACGGAGACAAAGAAATCCCGGAGTCCGAGTCATAAAAAAGAAAAAGCTTGCCTACGTAGTGCTTTTTACTCCAGGGACGTGCAGTGGCGCCTTTTGTATTGTCACGTGGTCGTGACGGTGAAGTGCTCAGAACACAAGCTGGTAGACATGAAAACTCTTTATTGGGCGAACTTGTGCCCAGCAAATGAAAAGTCAGAGTGCAAGCAGATAAACGCTGTACATTGATAGCGGCGACCACAGGCGTCGGCTGTCGGAAAGTCTGATCACTCGGCGGAACGTGTCGTCTTTTACACATCAACGACCGAACCTTTCAGCGTGATCGCTGGTACTCGCGTGAGCTCCCGAATAAACATTGGTTATTCGCGTTCTGCGCGTAATCGTAACAGAACAATCTCAAACAATCAGCGAAGCTTCCCAAACACTGCGGCGCGGCCAGCGCCGAGTGGTGCTATAGCAGTTTTTGTGGGTGAAGCCCGATCAAATCAAAATGAATAAATCGGGGCACATGCTAATTTGCACAGTAACAAATACGTTCATCAGCACACCTCTGTGTAGTGCAGCGGTGGCGGGGCCAAGGAAGACAGTGACAGCTGGCGACGACGCCTGAGTTCTCGACGCGAAGCTTGTGATTATAGAGACCAAGCAGACCTCACGCAGGCACAATCATCGGACACCGCTGCATTTTGCACGGGTACGCCGTTCCCGCGAGACACGTTAATATCTTTACTCCCGCGAGTCAAGATACTTATGTGCGATCTTGGAGCTCACATCGACTGGACATAGAAGCCAAACGGGTAAGCAAGGTCCACGCGACCCCTGACCCGACACGGCTGCCACGCAGGGCAACTCACGTGGCGGACTTCCGCTACCGTCGGCTATGAGCGCCGCAGGGTGGCACTATTAATTACTAACACTGCGACGAGCATATTCATGCAGTGCTCTTCACGCGTGCTGTTTCGCACCTACAGACGAAGGCGTTTTCCATCGCAAATGAAAAATGCGTCATGTTTCGCAATCGCTACGCAGAAACGAGAAGGCACACGCGACCCGATTTCTCTGCTGCCTGGTAGCGTCGTGCTAGAGTCATTTATCTTAGCGTGAATTCATTTATTGCGCGGATACGAAGCCGCTGTCGACCGTCCCCATGACATAAAGCATAAATGATATTCGCACGATAAGCATGTTGAATATTGTTAAGAAAGGATTACCATTAATCTTCCTCAAGCTGCTGCCATCGTCGTCAATATGTTCGATTAAGAGCGGTGGCCGTAAGGGGTCTCAGTCGCGAATGACCTTGTGTTCCTATTTTCAGGCAGCATAAAATAAAGAAAAAAAGGTTTTCAGACGAGTATAACTTGCACGAATGATTAACGGTGTCGTGCAACTGAGGCCTTCGAGTTATCGTCTATCTATCGATGTCGATTAAGCCCCTTGAGTCAGTATCTATGGTTTAAGAGATGTCGATGTGAAGGACATCCTAAGTAGCTTTGATATTTGAAGCACGTGTCAATGGCGTGTCGTAGTTATTATTTTTTTAATGTACGTGAGCCCCAGTGAGAGAATGAATCGAGGGCTCGTTTTCTTGGCTGGATTGTAAGCCCCCAGTGGCCATTTTCGAGGCACGCCGGCACAAAACACCCGCGCAGTAACCTAACGCAACGTACATCACTCACGGTGCGTTGCATTGTTAGCCAGTATAAAACGAAGCGAAGCCGCAACGTTATCGTTTGCTGACAACCTGACTGACGCAGGCGTTACGCAAGCTCTTAACTATTAGTGCAAACCTGTCAGGTCGATAATAATATCTGGGGTTTAACGTCCCAAAACCACCCTGTCAGGTCGAGGTCTCTAAGCTCTGTCCCGCTTATTCTGGCAGAAGAGCTGTGAGCGTAAAAACACTCCTAATGGATGCATGGATGGTGGAACTTTATTAAATATAGTCCTGAGAATAAAAATAAAAAAAATGGCCGAAGCGGTATCGTTCACTGACAACCTGACTGACTCAGGGGTTGCGCAAGCTCTTAACTATTACTGCAAACCTGGTCAACATTATACATGCGATGGAGCGTACCTCCGAGTTCAAGGTCTCTGAGTTCTGTCCCTCTTATTCTTCGTGGCTGAATCGCGGTGAGTGTCAAAAAATATTCCTAAGAAAAATAAAAGCGGTAGTGCGATATTACGCATGCACGCACCATCTCTCGCGAGGTGGTCCGCGCGTGCATCGGCTTCTATCGTAACTGGAAATCAGCGCACCTTACACCACCAACCTGTCCTACCGGGAGCTTATCGCTGATCTTGTGGCTTCTTTCTATTTTATTTTTTCACGCAACTGAACTATTAATCTTGTCATCAGCTGTGAGGTAGTGCGTACACCGTGGCGATCTCTCCTTATCGCTTGCCAGATGGCGGCAGCGACTCCCTTTCAAACCGTGTAATTCGGCTCACTTAACGCTGCACGGGGAAGGTGGTAATCGCAATCACTTAGCCCTCTGCCCACGACAGCATCGGTGCCGGCTTTGAGAACAGCGAGCATTCGCGTAGATGAAATCTGATAGAACGCGTTGCGCCTATACATTGGCTGCAGACTTGTAAGACCACCAACGCTGCAAGTTTTCTCTAATAACGCAGTTTTGTTTTCACTCGATATCGCATACAAGATCGCCAAATACGTGACACGTACGCTATGCATCTGGAGGCGTCAGGTTGTCCTTTTCGTAGCCCAAGCAGATCGAACGACTTTCAAGGAAGGGGTCGTGTGCAAATGGGGATCATCGTGCACTGAAGATGCGAACACATACACGAGCCTCTTGCGAAGTGCAAAAACAAAGGCTCTCTTGTCTAACATCATCAATTTCTCAGCGTTATTCACCTACGGTTCCCCATAATTGCACTCACATTTGGATGACTCTTACTCAAACGGACTTACAGGCAATAAGCCTTTCGAACCAATCTTTCAATATTGTTTCACGCGTCATCCATCTCCGAGCATTGGCCTGGGTCCCTCGGGACCGCAATGCAGGCAGATGGTCGAGATGATGCTGATTACCCGTAAATGCTGCACTGAGCGAAACCGCAAGTGTCCATACGGCCTTCGGAGGAGGCGATTACGATTCGACTTAACGTGTGCTTTCTGTAGAGACAAAACTACGACTTGCGTCCATTGAGAGCGACTGCAAAGTGATAGTGCCTGCACTTTCTGCAACCACGCAATGTAGAAGTGCGCAGATGTGATTCGGCGCTGGTGTAATGCGTGTGAAATGGGCGAGCGCAATCGCAGTGCACAATGGAATGGCCGAGCAGGCAGACGCGAAATGCTCGGGCCATTCAAGCTGTTTGCGTTTGCCCGCGTATGTTTACCCTGGCTCAGTTAAAGGCGCCGGGCACCTGTCGTAACCGCAACGCTACCGCGATGATACGAACAGATCGCTTCGTTTCAGAGAGGGCGCAGGCAAAGCCTCACAGGAACGGACTGGCGACGTAGTATTTTGGCGTGATTGCGGTGATTGCTCATTTGAAACGTCGTGCGGTTGGCAAGGATAAAAAATTGACCGCGTATCTGCGTGCTACGCTGCAAATGTCGTCGAAAGACGATAGTCTTCTGCCTGTTTCTTTTTGCGGCCGGCCGTTTGTGCGCCGTTTCAGCGCAGCCTAAGAAACACTAGGGTCTTTAGAATTACGTATCTATGCATTTTCTAGTAAAGCAACACATCGCCTAATACTTCCGTATTGATGTTGCGCCTCAGATATTCGCAATATTTGCTTTTTGATCGACAATGCTCCCAAGTATGAACGCAGCTACCAGTTCAAGATGGCTGGGCGTTCAGCAAGTGGTTCAACTTTGGCCAGGTGGCTGAATCGTGTGACAGACAGATAGACAGACAGACAGACAGACAGACAGACCAAAATTTCTGCGTTTAAGTTCCCCAAGAAAGACTATTGTCTTTAGAAACAATCCAGCCACTTCCACGCCTTGAAAAACGGCTGGAACTGCGAAGCTATCGCCCCTTTCATCAGGCATTAGACTTTCGATCGTGACGTTCGACATGTCGTTAGTGAACGGGATTAGCCAATGGCAAAACGCGCTTACGAACGAAACGCCTGGTGTGCATGAACCCTGACTGTCGCAGTGGAGCGGACAATGCTGAAAAACCGTCGTTAGCATTGCCTTGTAGATGTTTGTTGATTCACTTTCTTCTATGCAAAATTTATTTTGCTGACTTCGCACGCATTTCAGGTTTATATAGCGCTTTCCTCTCTTAAGATCCTACCCTAATACCTAACAAGGCACAAGTTCAGGGGAAGGTGAAAGCTTGAAGAGATGAAAGATCTTTGCACACGGGGTCTCACTGGAGCCAACGTTTCTGCAAGTGGCCTTGTCTTCTTCAGGGTAGCAACCTCGCTGCCTTGAAGAAGACAAGGCAATTTGTCGAAACGTCCGCTCCAGCGACAACCCTCTGTGCAAGGACTCTAACAGCGGAACTGTTTGAGCTCGATGTTCGGCGCTGAATTGTGCGCAAAAAGCTATCATAATCATGAACGCGCTGTACCTTTCAACGCCAAGTACGCCTAGCGTGTGCAACGCAATAACTCGGCCGGCGCGCTCTCTCATCGTCCTCTGCATCTTCTGCATCGCTCCCCTATCACGTGCGCCCGGAGCGCGCTCTCCCGCTGTGCCGATTGGTCCGGCGTGGGATGCAATAAATCGGATGGGCGAGAGCATGTTAGCGAAATGTAGAAATGTTTACATGCGGGTAGTAAATGCTGCAGTTACTCTAGCTTTCTACTACAATTTTTTTTTACGAATCTGGGGGCACACCAGTATCGTTAACACTAATTCATTAACGCGAAAAAATTGCATCTCAGCAGCCATCTTAGACGACCTTTCCTGCACGTTCGGAAGAGCGACCTTAAAGTCTTTTAGCTTGGTGACTAGGCACACGTCACGGAGTTCCACGAGGGACTTCTAGCTGTCTCGCAATAGCACAGACTCGCGGATGCCACTTCCTAATCATGAGAACTTTATCGAAAAATGCCGGCAGTTTTTTCTCTACAGACACAACATGAATGCCATTCATTGGCTGTACAGATATTACAGAGGGATAGAAGCTAGGTTCGTAAAGAAATTCAAGATTCTCGGAAATCAGAAGATGATTATCCTCCACCGATCTGTGTCACGCAAAAAGAGAACAAAAGGTGAGTTTAGTGTAGCGCGCTTTTATTACTCTTACAGCTGTGGAGTTGTACTAAGCCAAATGTGGCGTTTTTTTTCGAAATGGGCTAAATCCAGAAACCGAAACTAGCTCAAATATTGCTCCATTGGCAAGTACATTCTCTCAACTTTTCTCTAAAAGAGAGATCGGAACGAAATGAGTCAAATACCAACAGCTACGTGTGCTCACAGATCCCGTTTCAAAACGAATTGAGGCCAGATCCATGCGCTGTACGGATCGAAATGAGTCAAATCCAGTATGCCGATAGTAGAGCGCTTCGGAGATTACGTGATTCGGCGAACGTGGAAGCCTCCGTGTAATTTCCCGCCTAGCCTGACTACTCTGCCTGTTTTCTGGGTGTTTGTGCAAGTTTTTTTTTTTTGCTCTTTCGGAGCTGGATTATCATGTATTCTGGTGGAAGTGAAGAGATCGGCGAGAGAGATCGGTCCCGAGACGTCGACGACATCGTGAACAGAAGCTATGTCGACGCCGACGAAGCAAGAATGTGCCACTGCCCGAATTTCAATAAAGTTTTTTCAAGAATACCGCATTGAATTCCATGTCTCAATTCGAAATGAGCCAAATCCAAAGTTATCATGCCAATAATGGTGAAATCCGCTGCATATTTTTTAATTGATTGCGGCCAGAAACTTCCCCTAGCCGACATGTAAAACATATCATAGAATAGCTTTGACAGCGTTGTATTTAGTTTGCATAGCAAATTTTTGCCGTTTTCTCAAATTCGCTTTGGGTGGATTTGACCCATTTCGAAAAAAAACGCCTCAAATGTAGACTCATGCCGAATAATCCCTCGAGGGCAATGATCCCTAAACATGAGCCGCATTTGGACAGAAAGCCTCAGAAGACGGTTAGTTCGTTAGCCGCCCAGCCCTCCGCGCACACAGCCAACCACCCATACAAGGACAGCCGGCCTTATGACGCGCACAGCCTCAGCGTTTCACACACTTGATACAGCTCCTCAGTCGCTTGAGCCTCCGACCTCGTGGCCAGAGGACTAACGCACTAAGCGAGCAAGTGAGGCCCGGGTCCATACTTGAAGATAACAACCTGGACGCATATCAACTCCACCGGAGTGCGCGTGTGTGTAGCTTTTATCCCGATGTAGCTTCGGTCTGCGGTGGAACCATTAGTAAGCTTTGTTATGTTCGGTCTTATTGCACTACATGCACACACACACTCCTCCCATCGCCCTGCCATCAATGACAATCAACCGCAGGCAGGAAGAAACTGTGACAATGGCTCTGGTGATACGTCATAGTGTTGGCGAGGCTTATATCGCAGCGCGATTGCATACCGCGTGTGTACCCATATATTAGATTTTTTCACACGAACTTCCGTAACACTACTCAGCTTATGGACCGCTGCCGGAATTCAATTTTTAGATTCCGGAGTTCCAGGTATATAATTCTGACGTAATATGCTATATTTTGGTATGAGAGATAAAGCATTCTGCCCAACAGTACCGGCACATTACTTGCCGTTGATTAAATCTCTTCTTCAATTGACAGAGTTGGCAGTTGGCATGACTGACAGTCGGCACGTCAGGTGTCAGTTGGCGTGACAGCTCGACGGGTGTTTACCGTTGTCGGTAACCTTAAGAATTGATTACAGCCTTTAGTAGTCGATTTAGTATTAACTAGTTATCTCGGCGCCCGGCTATATATACCCCCTGAGGTTCGGTGTACACATATCTGGAGGCAACTTGATTTTACAAGCTTTTTGTACTAGTGGCAAAGAAAGCGCAAAATACAATGCGCATTGGGTGAACTGATGGTCAGTGTGTCTTGGCTCGAGCTCAATGCGCCGCGTATTACTGCAGCCGATCGCATTAGTGAAGGCAATACAATGTTCGACGGTTTGTTTGACGGGCCCCGTTCCAGGAACAAGGTCTAGGGTATTAATCTTAACCTCGGAGCTATTCAAGCCCGCAGGAACTCCGTTAGTCGCGAACAAATATTGTCATCATCATGAACAGGCACGTTCTTTCTTCGTCCTCTTCTTCGTCTTCTGCTTCGCTCCCAGAACACGTGCGCCAATTTGTCCGGCGTGGGATGCAATAACCCTGATGGACGCGACAACGAGTACAGAGAGAGAGAAAGAAAGGGAAGAAAGGCAGAAAAAGATAGAAAGACATAGAAAGAAATTCGCAGAGAGAGAAAAAGATAGAAAGAAAGAGGAAGCGAGGCATAGACGGAGAGAGAGAAAGGGAAGAAAGAAGAAAGATAGAAAGCGCGAGAAAGAGAGATAAAGAAATAGGTATAGAGAAAAAGAAAGAAACAGAGAGAAAGAGCGATAAAAAAGAGAGAAAAAAATAGAAGGAAAGAGAGATAGAGAAGGAAACAGAGGAAGAAATAAAAATAAAAAGAGAAACGAGGAAGACTTGGTACCACTAGTGCAAAGCTGTCTGAATTTTTTTTACTACTAATACCTTAGTTTATTTTATTACCATACTCTGCATGATTTTTCTTTTCTCTTTTAGCTATTTTTTAAAATCTAGTAACAAGTTTTCTCACAGCATCCAATGTCCATGTAAGAAGAGGCTGGAACCTTTTAAACGTGTAGAAATGTGTTTCGTAAGGAGGAGCGATGCGCTCGTGGTACCCATTCCTTCGTACACTGATTATGGCCCGTATTCGCCAAACGATCTTACGCTATAAATGTACATAAAAGAAATTTCAGTTCACCCTGACGTTGGATATATGGTTAACAAAGGCAGTCGACAGTTGAGAATTCGACACCACGTGTTCCGAATGATAACGGGGCCCGCTTTCACAATAATGTCTTACGCTAGAATTGTTCGCAAGATAACTTTGTTTTCAGCCAGTCACGATGATGGGCATATCATTAATCACGCCGGCTAGCCCATCTTACATATGTATCCCTTACGAAGTGAAGGCTCTCTGAATTCGGCCCCGGTTTATCTTTATTTTCCTACTCAAAGGAAAGTGCTGCTTACATGGCGAATCAGGGATAAACACGTATAGGCACCTTAGCAGAGAATGCTATCTAAGGAAGAGTGCACTTTATAAGCACTTTGATCAAAGAATGCAGATTTCCATCTCAACTGGCAGTTAGTTTCCTTGTCACGCGTCCGGCGTCCGGCGTAAGGCGTAACCGGCCCATCACCGATCCTTTGCAAACTGCCCACTACTTCGTATTTGCAAACATCCCACTACGACCCATCACCGATCTATAACTTCACCGACCATAAAGCCGTTATAATGAAGGGGGAACGGAAGCCACCTTTGCAAACTGCCCACTACTTAGTCTTTGCAAACATCCCACTACGACCCAAGAACGATGTTTCTCACGTCTTTGATGATGTACTGGGCTATCGCTTTGATTACTGCTGGTTGCTGGCTGCTTCGCATTACATCGATTCCCAGAACGCGTGGGATCTGCCGGCTTTTTTCTCAATAATCTCTCTTACTTTTCCTGAGAATACGTCCCCAGGGGAGCGGTATTTCACGTAACGCTGACATGTCAGCATCCGCCTGCCAGGCGCTCTCCCATCTCCTCTCCCGCAAAACTGGGAGGTCATGCTGCGTGACGAAAGCCCGAGTGGACAGCGGGCGCTGGTCCGTCGGGCACGGGACGTGGCAGCAGCTGTTGGAGCTCTGGACTGATAGCCCCACCCGACATTTCTCAATAATTCTAATACGGGGCGCTGGCGGCCGTTTCGCTAGCTTGATATACACCAATATTGGTCTCTTACGACGTGACCGTGTGACGAACATAACACGAGTTATCATGAAAATCATGACACGCATGTCATGCACAGCATGACTTACGTGCCACGCTCATGGGGCGCTGGCAGTCGTTTCGCTAGATTGATACACACCAAAATTGGTATCTTGCGACGTGACCGAGTGACGAACATAAATAACACGAGTTATCATGAAAATGATGACACGCATGTCATGTACAGCATGACTTACGTGCCACGCTCATGGTGCGCTGGCGGCCGTTTCGCTAGCTTGATATACACCAATATTGGTATCTTACGACGTGACCGTGTGACGAACATAAATAACACGAGTTATCATGAAAATCATGACACGTATGTCATGTACAGCATGACTTACGTGCCACGCTCATGGCGCGCTGGTGGCCGTTTCGCTAGCTTGATCTACCCCGGAATTGGTCTTGCGCGACGTGACTGTGTGACGAACATAAATAGGAGTTAACATGAAAACCATGACACGCATTTTCCTCAATGACATACAAGACGATGTATGCAGCTCTTTGCTGGCTGCTTCGCATTACATCGATTCCCACAATGCGTGGGATCTGCACGGTGCAAACCATGCATAACATACACTGCTGAAAACTCCAAGGAGAAGCCCTCAAAAAGGAGTTTTATAGATGACATTGAAGAGTGGTCCGACGTTCGGGAATGAAAGAAATGAAGGGATGAGCTGGACAGCTATATTTATTCTACAGAGCTCCACAGAGGCATCCTACGTTTGCTCCAGTGGTGGAAGTCAAGGACAAAGACTGCCGACGCCGAGCAATGCGATAAACTTTAGCGCGGCAGGATATGTGATGCAAGAGCGCATGGCGTACTTAAAGCCGGTGTCTCTTGATAATTAGATTTTTTGCACAATAACATACAAAGAAATAAAACTAGAAAATATGCAGCAAAGAACTTATAAGCTGTATGTCCCAGCAGTGGTGTGATATATGAAAATAATGCAATGACCAATATTTTTTCCTTCCTTTCGGCATGCTTATAAATGCGTATTTCTAAGAGTACACGTGGTGCACACGGTTCGTTATAGCTTTTATCTAAATTAGTGTATTTACAACAAGGTACCAAATCTGGCTTTCTTCCTCTATTTATCTTGCTGTGGCAGGTGCTACTATGCTGAAGGCAGGTGCTACATAACCGGGAGGATGCACGATTGGCTTTGTCGTGAGAGCATGCTTTAAATTTCAATAGAGCGCAATAAAAACAAAGTGAAGATAGCGTTCTGTTCTCTGTTTCCTCTGTTTTTATTGCGATCCCTATCGAAATTGAACTAATGCTGCAAATCACTTTCCTTGCTACAATGCCCTATACAAAACGCTCTTGACGATCCCCATTGTATTTGAAGCAAAAATGGGTACACTATACCACTGCCGAACAAACATAAGAGGAAATTTCAGTCCACCCTGACGTTGGATATATGGTTAACAAAGGCAGTCGACAGTTGAGAATTCGACACCACGTGTTCCGAAGGATAACGGGGCCCGCTTTCACAATAATGTCTTACGCTAGAATTGTTCGCAAGATAACTTTTGTTTTCAGCCAGTCACGATGATGGGCATATCATTAATCACGCCGGCTAGCCCATCTTACATATGTATCCCTTACGAAGTGAAGGCTCTCTGAATTCGGCCCCGGTTTATCTTTATTTTCCTACTCAAAGGAAAGTGCTGCTTACATGGCGAATCAGGGATAAACACGTATAGGCACCTTAGCAGAGAATGCTATCTAAGGAAGAGTGCACTTTATAAGCACTTTGATCAAAGAATGCAGATTTCCATCTCAACTGGCAGTTAGTTTCCTTGTCACGCGTCCGGCGTCCGGCGTAAGGCGTAACCGGCCCATCACCGATCCTTTGCAAACTGCCCACTACTTCGTATTTGCAAACATCCCACTACGACCCATCACCGATCCATAACTTCACCGACCATAAAGCCGTTATAATGAAGGGGGAACGGAAGCCACCTTTGCAAACTGCCCACTACTTAGTCTTTGCAAACATCCCACTACGACCCAAGAACGATGTTTCTCACGTCTTTGATGATGTACTGGGCTATCGCTTTGATTACTGCTGGTTGCTGGCTGCTTCGCATTACATCGATTCCCAGAACGCGTGGGATCTGCCGGCTTTTTTCTCAATAATCTCTCTTACTTTTCCTGAGAATACGTCCCCAGGGGAGCGGTATTTCACGTAACGCTGACATGTCAGCATCCGCCTGCCAGGCGCTCTCCATCTCCTCTCCCGCAAACTGGGAGGTCATGCTGCGTGACGAAAGCCCGAGTGGACAGCGGGCGCTGGTCCGTCGGGCACGGGACGTGGCAGCAGCTGTTGGAGCTCTAAACTGATAGCCCCACCCGACATTTCTCAATAATTCTAATAAACGCTCATGGGGCGCTGGCGGCCGTTTCGCTAGCTTTATATGCACCAAAATTGGTAGCTTGTGACGTGACTGTGTAACGAACATAAATAACGCAAGTTAACATGGAAATCATGACACGCATGTCATGTACAGCATGACTTACGTGCCACGCTCATGGTGCGCTGGCGGCCGTTTCTCTAGCTTGATCGACCCCGAAGTTGGTATTGCGCGACGTTACTGTGTGACGAACATAAATAATAGGAGTTAACATGAAAACCATGACACGCATTTTCCCCAATGACATACAAGACGATGTATGCAGCTCTTTGCTGGCTGCTTCGCATTACATAGATTCCCACAATGCGTGGGATCTGCCGGCTTTTTTCCTTTCGTCCGGTTGAACGCCTGCAGAAAAAAAGGTATGTCTAATGCATTAGTATCTTCCCTCACTGCGTAGAGGGAGCCAGGGGTTCTACTTTAATGCTTCAAAATGCTCCAATACACATTAGTTCTTCCACTATTCGCTACAGGGCGCTAGGGGTTTTTCCGAGCTAAAATGCCGGATGCTAGCCATCGACAGTTTCGCTGTAAGCACATACTGTTCCAAGGAGGTTAAAAAAAAATTCTGGAGTGGAAGCTCTCGCAACGCCTTGCCAGCCAAAGTGAAGCCAGCTTTTGCCCACCAAAGATCTCGGAAACATGCCCTTTCCTGGATGTGCCTACTTAGAGATTAAAGGGCTTTGATTTGTTAGTGTAAATACTACGTTAATTATGCAATAAAAATTCTTGTTCCCGACGAAATTACCACATCGAGATCGGTATTGGTGACAATTCCCAATAAAATTTGCCCTGACTTCGAGGCTCACTAACGAAAACTAGTAACGCAAAGACACACTTGGAGCAGTATCTGACCCGTAAAAGTTGACACATTAAACTCGTCTGGCGTGCGAAGAAAACGGGCCCTTTCCTTCGCCACACTGCGGCGGTCTCTCCTTATCGCTTGCCAGCTGACGGCAGCGACTCCCTTTCAAATCGTGTAATTCCGCTCACTTAACGCTGCACGGGGAAGGTGGTAATCGCAATCACCCAGCCCTCTGCCCACGACAGCATCGGTGCCGGCTTTGAGAAGAGCGAGCATTTGCGTAGATGAAACCTGATAGAACGCGTTGCGCCTATAGCTTAGCTGCAGACTTGTAAGACCACCAACGCTGCAAGTTTTCTCTAATAACGCAATTTTGTTTTCACTCGATATCGCATACGAGATCGCCAAATACATGACACGCTATGCATCTGGAGGCGTCAGGTTGTCCTTTTCGTAGCCCATGCATATCGACCGACTTTCAAGGAAGGGGTCGTGTGCAAATGGGGATCATCGTGTACTGAAGATGCGAACACATACACGAGCCTCTTGCGAAGTGCAAAAACAAAGGCTCTTTTGTCTAACATCACCAATTTCTCAGCGTTATTCACCTACGGTTCCCCATAATTGCACTCACATTTGGATGACTCTTACTCAAACGGACTTACAGTCAATAAGCCTTTCGAACCAATCTTTCAATATTGTTTCACGCGTCATCCATCTCCGAGCATTGGCCTGGGTCCCTCGGGACCGCAATGCAGGCAGATGGTCGAGATGATGCTGATTACCCGTAAATGCTGCACTGAGTGAAACCGCAAGTGTCCGTACGGCCTTCGGAGGAGGCGATTACGATTCGACTTAACGTGTGCTTTCTGTAGAGACAAAACTACGACTTGCGTCCATTGAAAGCGACTGCAAAGTGATACTGCCTGCACTTTCTGCAACCACGCAATGTAGAAGTGCGCAGATGTGATCCGGGGTTGGTGTAATGCGTGTGAAATGGGCGAGCGCAATCGCACTGCACAATGGAATGGCCGAGCGGGCAGACGCGAAATGCTCGGGCCATTCAAGCTGTTTGCGTTTGCTCGCGTATGTTTACCCTGGCTCAGTTAAAGGCACCGGACACCTGTCGTAACCGCAACACTACCGCGATGAAACGAGCATATCGCTTCGTTTCAGAGAGGGCGCAGGCAACCCCTCACGGAACGGACTGGGGACGTAGTATTTCGGTGTGATTGCGGTGCTTGCTCATTTGAGACGTCGTGCGGTTGGCAAAGATTTAAAAAAAAGAATCAAGCCAATTCCACGCCGTGCAGAACGGCTGGACAGCGAAGCTGTCGGGCATTAGACTTTCGATCGTGTCGTTCGACATGTCGTTAGCGAACGGGATTGGCCAACGGCAAAACGCACTCACGAATGGAGCGCCTTGTGAGCATGAACCCTGACTTTCGCGGTGGAGCGGAAAATTATGAAAAACCGTCGTTAGCATTGCATTGTAGATGTTTGTTGATTCACTTTCTTCGACGCGAAAGTTATTTTGCTGACTTCGCACGCATTTCAGGTTTCAAAATCGCAGGTGGTTTATAGCACTTGCCACGCTTAAGATCCTACCCTTATACCTAACAAGGCACAAGTTCAGGGGAAGATGGAAGCTTAAAGCGATGAAAGATCTTTGCACACGGGCTGTCGCTGGAGCTAGACAAGTGGCCTTGTCTTCTTCAGGGTAGCAACCTCGCTGCCTTGAAGAAGACAAGGCAATTTGTCGAAACGTCCGCTCCAGCGACAAACCTCTGTGCAAGGACTCTAACAGCGGAACTGTTTGAGCTCGATGTTCAGCGCTGAAGTGTGCGCAAAAAGCTATCGTCATCATGTACGGCCTCTACTTTCGAACGCCAACTACGCCTAGCGCGCGCAACGCAATAACTCGGCCGGCGCGCTCTCTCTTCGTCCTATGCATCTTCTTCGCTCCCCTGACACGTGCGCCCGGAGTGCGTCCTCCCGCTGTGCCGATTTGTCCGGCGTGGGATGCAATAACTCGGATGGACGAGAGCATGATAGAGAAACGTATAGTGAAGTTTACATGCGGGTAGTAAATGCTGCAGTTACTAGCTTTCTACTACAATTTTTTACAAATGTGGGGCAGACCATTATCGTTAACACCAATTCATTAACACGAAAACATTGCATACTCTGTAGCCATCTTAGACGACCTTTCCTGCATGTTCGGAAGAGCGACTTTAAAGTCTCTCAGCGTGATGACTAGGCACACGTCTCGGAGTTCCACGAACGACTTCTAGCTGTCTCGTAATAGCACAGACTCACGAATGCCACTTTCTAGTCACGAGAACTATATAGAAACATGCCGACAGTTTTTTCCCCCCTCCAGACACAACACAAAGGCCACCCATTGGCTGTACAGATATCCCAGAGGGACAGCTAGTTTCGTAAAGAAATTCAAGATTCTTGGAAATCAGAAGTTGATTATCCTCCACCGATCTATGTCACGCAAAAAAGAGAACAAAAGCCGAGTTTAACGTAGCGAGCTTTAATTACCCTGACAGTTGTGGAGTTGTACTAAGCCAAATGTCGACTCACGCCGGATAATCCCTCGAGGGCAATGATCCCTAAACATGGGCCGCATTTGGACAGAAAGCCTCAGAAGACGATTAGTTCGTTAGTCGCCCAACCCTCCGCGCACACAGCCAACCACCCATACAGGCACAGCCGGCCTTCTAACGCGCACAGCCTCAGCGTTTCACACACTTTATACAGCTCCTCAGTCGCTTGAGCCTCCGACCTCGTGGCCAGAGGACTAACGCACTAAGCGAGCAAGTGAGGCCCGGGCCCATACTTGAAGATAACAACCTGGACGCATATCAACTCCACCGGACTGCGCGTGTGTGTAGTCTTTATCCCGTTGTAGCTTCGGTCCGCGGTGGAACCATTAGTAAGCTTTATTACGTTCGGTCTTATTGCACTACATGCACACACACACTCCTCCCATCGCCCTGCCATCAATGACAATCAACCGCAGGCAGGAAGAAACTGTGACAATGGCTCTGGTGATACGTCATAGTGTTGGCGAGGCTTATATCGTAGCACGATTGCATACCGCGTGTGTACCCATATATTAGATTTTTTCACACGAACTTTCGTAACGCTACTCGGCATATTGACCGCTGCCGGAACAGAATTTCGAGATTCCGGAGTTCCAGGCATATAATTCTGATGTAATGTGCTATATTTTGGTATGAGAAATAAAGAGTTCTGCCCAACAGTACCGGTACATTACTTGCCGTTGATTAAATCTCTGTTTCAATTGACAGAGTTGGCAATTGGCATGACTGACAGTCGGCATCACAGGTGACAGTTGGCATGACAGCTCGACGGGTGTTTACCATTGTCGGTAACCTTAAGAATTGATTACAGCCTTTAGTAGTCGATTTAGTATTAACTAGTTATCTCAGCGCCTGGCTATATATACTCCCTGAGGTTCGGTGTACACATATCTGGAGGCAATTTGTTTTTACAAGTTCTTTGGACTAGTGGTAAAGAAAGAGTAAAATACAATGCGCATTGGATGAACTGATGATAGTAAATATGTCTTGGCTTGAGCTCAATGCGCCGCGTATGATTGCAGCCGATCACATTAGTGAAGGCAATACAATGTTCCGCGGTTTGTTCGACAGGCCGCGTTCCAGGAACAACGTCTAGGGTATCAATTTTAACCTCGAGCCGTTTAAGCCCGGAGGAACTCAGTTAGTCGCGAACAAAAATTGTCATCATCATTAACAGGCACGCGTTCTCTTCGTCCTCTACATCATCTTCTGCTTCGCTACCAGAACACGTGCGCCAATTTGGCCGGTGGATAATGCAATAACCCTGATTGGCGAGACAACGAGTACAGAGAGAGAGAGAAAGAAAGGGAAGAAAGGCAGAAGAAGATAGAAAGTTAGAGAGAAAAATTCACAGAGATAGAAAGAGATAGAAAGAAAGAGGAAGCGAGGCATAGATAGAGAGAGAAAGGGAAGAAAGAAAGAAAGCGCGAGAAAGAGAGATAAAGAAATAGATATAGAGAAAAAGAAAGAAATAGACAGAAACAGCGATAAAAAAGAGATAGAAAAACAGAAGGAAAGAGAAAAAGAGAAGGAAAGAGAGGAAGAAATAAAAATAAAGTGAAACAAGGAAGACTTTGTACCACTAGTGCAAAGCTGCCTTAATTTTTTATCACCACTAATACCTTAGTTTCTTTTATTACCATACTCTGCATAATTTTTCTTTTCTCTTTTAGCTATTTTTTAAAAATCTAGTAGCAAGTTTTCTCACAGCATCCAATGTCCATGTAAGAAGAGGCTGGAACCTTTTAAACGTGTAGAAATGTGTTTCGTAAGGAGGAGCGATGCGCTCGTGGTACCCATTCCTTCGTACACTGATTATGGCCCGTATTCGCCAAACGATCTTACGCTATAAATGTACATAAGAGGAAATTTCAGTCCACCCTGACATTGGATATATGGTTAACAAAGGCAGTCGACAGTTGAGAATTCGACACCACGTGTTCCGAATGATAACGGGGCCCGCTTTCACAATAACGTCTTGCGCTAGAATTGTTCGTAAGGGAACTTTTTTTCAGCCAACCACGATGATGGAAATATCATTAATCACGCCGGCTGGCCCATCCTGCGTATACATTCCTTACGAAGTAAAGGCTCTCTGTATTCGGCCTCAGTTTATCTTTACTTTCCTACTCAAAGGTAAGTGCTGCTTACATGGTGAATCAGGGATAAACACGTATAGGCACGTTAGCAAAGAATGCTATCTAAGGAAGAGTGGACTTTATAAGCACTTTGATCAAAGAATGCAGATTTCCATCTCAACTGGCAGTTAGTTTCAGCTGGAGTAGGTGCGCTAAACCAGGTTGCACCTATTTTGATCGCAGTGGGAAGTTTTTATGCTCGCAGATAAACGCGAGATATCCGCAACGCCATCGCGGGAAGCTTGTTTTCGAAGGAAACATTTAAAAAATTTGCTAGTACAGTAAAAACGAGTTGGCCAGCGAGCGAGTGAAGGGTTCCCTTCAGAACTAGAGAGCACTGAGCGATGTCTGAAGAATATCGCATGGTTCTGTTCGCTTAGCTGTGGTTTAGCTAAAAAAATCTTGCACGGACAAGCGTGGTAGAGCCTAATCTGTGTGAGCACTGCTGAAAACGCCTCTATGGGATTTAGAAAGCTAACCTTTCTCGACACCGTCACTCTATAGCCATTCCGTGGCAGCTAGCTATCCTGTTTGGAAATCCATTTCCCCTTCCACCCACACACGCGCGCGAGCGTGCGCACGCACGCACGCACGCAAACACACACACACACACACACACACACACACACACACACACACACACACACACACACACACACACACACACGCACGCACGCACGCACACACGCATGCGCGATGACAGCGAGCGATTAATATTTAGGTGCGGTGAATCTTCATTCACCTTGCCGGAAGCGGGCGTTTACTTATTTTACCAATAGGTACCGGGCGGCAACAATTCTCTGTTTCCCGCAGCAGCGGCGCGGATCTTATGATCATTTTTTCACCAAGGTTGTGGTCAGAGAAGATGCACCCGGAGACTTTCGCAGACCTTTATGGGGCCGCGTTCCGATATGCGTAACAATACGCCATCGAGCGCTAGGTAAGGGTATACCTCAATAATAAAAGAAAATGGTTGTTTCCCGGCTGACATTTGTAATCGACCTTCAGTGCCTCTCCCATTAGAAACCGATGCTCTACTATTGCGCGACCGCTGAACGCCCACACGCACCCGCCCACCCACGCGCGCACACATGCGCACACATGGTTAATTCACTTTGAGAAACTTCCTCTATTCGTTTAATTTTAATTGGCTTAAGCCCGTTGTACCTCCTGGTGGTGCGGGCTACCCCCACGTTATTTTCCTTTGCTTTTCTTTCATGGGACAAAAACAGTACAGCAGCCGCACAAAATTCAGAGCATAACCACTACCTGTGCACATTGAAGAGGAAAAAGTGAGACCTGTCTCGACATTAAGCAACACATCGTGTACCTTCGTTCTGCGTGACTGGACACTACAGTTCAATGCCATCACGTGTGTGTGGCGCTCCGTGTGTGTGTTCCTTATCTTCGTCCGTGTCTTATTCGCGCCTTAAACTTCATACACGTTAGACATGCGTGCGTGGGTAACAGCACTGCTGAAGCGATCAGCCGGTGTATCCACACGTCAGTCGGGTTACATTGGCTCGATTCCAAGCGGGCAAGGTGCGTGATAACAAACTGACCAAGACGTCGTGACGACGGTTGCACTGCGCGGCACATCCATCAGGAGGGAATAAGCGATGCAGTGCTCCTCGGCGCTGTCAAGTAGCGGGGTCAGTAGGCTCTCCAGCCATGCGGTACGGACTCTGTCGGCTGCGGTCACTTCCGCCATGCCACGGATGCCTCTGCGGCCGGGCACGTATACCTCCGTTCATTGTGTTTCATGATGACGCGTGTGCGTTTGTACGCGCACATGTCTGCATCTATAGGCGAGTGCCTGCGCGTATGCGTGTGCTTGGTTGTACGGTGCGTATGGAAGCATACTCTCTGTGAGAGATGTGGCAGTCGCACCCGCGGCTTGTTACGCGCACGTCGCACCCCGGCTCACAACGAATCCGAATGAGTAATACGAACCATTTGTCTAAAAGAGTTTTGTAAAGATGTAAGAAAATGACCTGAGCCAGAGCGTTAAAGGCACACTAAAGTGAAACAATGAATAGGTTTAGATTGATAAATTGTACTCTGAAAACACTAATGTCAATTTCATCATTGTAGACATTATTAGAGGAAAAAATCAAGGTCAAAGTTTCATTTTTAAATTTCGCGCCGAAATTTTCGCTCGTGACGTCACGCAGTTTTCGTATTTTGGCGACATTGTCTCTACGAAATTCATTGAAACTTGGTATGTTTAGTGTATGGATCCCTCAGAGAACAATGTACTTAATTTTTACCGATTAGGAAACACATAGGCCCAAGTAGACGCCGTCAAAATCTATGACGTCACGGCGATTGCTGCGGAAATTTGAAGGGGGCGTCGCCACCCGTATTTTGCAAGTATTTTGTTTTTGCGCGTTTTCTCGCTTACCGAGCGTCTTCTCGCGGCAAGCGTGCTGATTTTGGTATTGTAAAAGAGCAGTTCACTAATACGAGGCAAATCGTTTTTCTCTTTAGTGTCCCTTTAAAGAGCCCGACAAGGGCTCTTTAACGCGAAAGCTTTACCGAGATTTTGTCGCGGAAATTCCGATGTCAACATCGGCGTCGTTGGTTGGGAGCTAAAAATCGGCGTTTTCCGTGTGGCAAAGATCGAGATAGATGCATATATAAATCATAAAATCTTGGACTCAAGTGGGAATCGAACACAAGCCTTCTACGATGTTTCACCACATGTCCACGCCAGTGCTTTTCTTTTTTTTCTTCTTTCATGGTACTTATTATACACGTGCTTAATGCATACACAGAGCGACCAATGACAGCCAAAGGCGCCTCTGCAGATGCACAACAGACCTTACAAGGAAAAAAAACTTGGACCATCTCCCCGAAGGGAACCCTGATGGGATTCGAAGCAGCAGCGGTGCGCACGGCGTTGACCCGGTTGAAACGGGCGTCGACGCGGGTGCTGGAAGAACGGTTTGAAGCGAAACTCGGTGTAGCGTTTACTCGAGTAAACGTTTGTTTGAAACGCAAAGACACGGGAGGCGGGTTGGGTTTCGTGTAAGTTTGATTAAAGCGTTTGGCAAGACTTCGTAGTCATTGTTTCTTCATAGTCGAGACACGGGCGCTGGACCGGAGCAGGCGCGCGTTTCGCCTTGACTACCACGGGTGAAGCGACAGAGAAGTGACACGTTCAGAGGTGTTGCGAGCGGGCGGAGAAGCCGGCAGCTGCGGGCGCTACGGCGAGCATGCTGCGGGTGAGGGAGAGAGTGACGTCAGCGCGCACCTGCGAGGGAAGCGTGCGAGGGGAGCGTGACGTCAACGCAAAGCTGTGGCGTGACCTTCTTGGCAACGCTCCAACACCTACGGCGAGGGGAACGCGTTGCGGCGCATTCGTACGGACGCACGTAACGTACGGCGTTACACACGTGAGTCAAAGAGCTGCTTCGCATCTAAAAGTTTCGTGCAGCAACTGCGAACTTTGATCATAAGGGCGCAGTCGCGCGTACTGTAGAGAGATCAGTAGGCGGCTCTTACCCTTGTACGTGCTTTGCCGTCGCCGCTTACTTCGCGTTGAGGCGACGGACAGCACGTAAACCGTTTCGCACACCGGAGTGGCCGTATTACTTCACGCCAGCGTTTTGTAGAGTTACGCGAGATCGGATCCTGAAGGAGTTGGCTGCTAGCCTCACTTCGTATAGGTCGCGGGATCGAGTTCCAGATGCGGCGGCCGCACTTTCGATTAAGGCGAAAAGCTAGAGGCCCATGTGCTTAAATTTAGCTGCACGTTGAAGAACATCACAAGATCGCAATTTCCGGAGCCCTCCCCTACGTCGTTCCTCATAATCATATCGTGTTTTCGGGGCGTAAAAGCCCGACAACTATCGTTATATCACTTCGTATAACATTCCAATTTGTTTCTATCGCATTCATTGCTTCGCTCTTGCTGCGAACTGTGACTGTTTAGCCCTATTTCTATAAAGCTGGCCACCCTTTTATAAGCGTTTCTTTTTTATGTGTGTGTGTGTTTACCTATTTTTGTCCAAGTCTTCGTCAATGTTTTCTTTACTTTCCTATCTCCTTTCCTCCTTTTCTCCTCCTAACTTCCTTTCCTCTGTCTCTTCCCTCCTCCCGAAAGAGCAGGCAGGCGTTGTGCCCCTCTTGGTGGCAGTTGCCAGCTTGCTCTCTCCCTGTTTTCTCTGTGTCCTTGTGCTTGTATATATGCAAATCAAATAAATAAATAAATAAATAAATAAATAAATAAATAAATAAATAAATAAATATAAAGCTTGGTGATAAAGTTCGAAGCGCTGCCTTTTACTCTTGGCAACATATCCAGGCAATGCGCAATTCCGCTCGGTATACATAGCCTCATGAAACAATTCGCTTTCAAAGCGAAACCAGGAATAGTAGGGCAGTAATTCTCGCGACCGCTGAATCCGGACTACGGGGCTAAAATGGGGACTGTCTACGCCGCAGAAGGACATACAGCTGAATAAATCGCAGCGTTAACAATAGGGTTGGAAGGACCCTGTCGCAGGATATCAGCGTCAACGGTGACATTAACGACGACGCGTAGACAGTGGCTTGATAGTTGAGACGACTATCAAACCAGCGGGGCAGCTCACGCCAAGTATAAAGCTGGATCCCCAGTTGGCGTGTTCGCGGCCACTCTTGGACAAAGGGAAGGCGCTTGAGTCGTGACAGCCTTCGCACGATTCGTGCCGAGGACAGCTCGGAGAACCAATGTCCCTGTTGTGAACAGTGCATTCAGGAATGTGGGTTTGCAGTGCACAGTGCAGGATCAATACATCGACTGAAGAGAAAAAGGAGAAGATCGGTTTCGCCTTCGAGTCATCTTAGACGAAAGCATAAAGTACCCTGTGAGCTTTCCTTTTTTTATATGCGAAGCAGCTTTTGCTCGGGGCTGCGTCCGTCCTTCCATTGGCGACCGTCCGCTCGGGAACCACGTGTGCTGGCACGCGCTAGCGTGTTCGGGCCTCTCTAAGGGGCTGGGTAAGACGCTGTGGCCTCTCCCCCTTACACTCTCTCAGCAATCACGTGATGGCGTCGGGGAACGAGAATCTGCAGACGCGCGATGAACCAACGCGTTGTATCCTAGTCAGAACGCGCTGGCACGCGCTAGCGCGTTTGGGCCCGTGTAAGCGGCTGGGTAAGACGCTGTGGCATCTCCCCCTTGCACTCTCTCAGCAATCACGTGATGGCGTCGGGGAACCATATTTTGCTGACGCGCGATGAACGCACGTGCTCCCGCGTGGCGTGGCGATGAACCCGCGTGGCGTGCTCCAACAAGAGGTCGGGACGAGTAACAGCAACAGCAGCTACAGTAAATTCATGGTGCGCTCCACTTGCAAGGACGCGTTAACATCGGGCAAGGCGCCCGTGATGAACGGAACATTAAGTCGACCCATGCGCTGCTTCGCATCCCCACATGGTTCCCTTTAGTGGGAGATGGTGAAATTTTTCTTTTTTTGAAACAGCAAACACTTCGAAGTAAAGAGAGAGAGAAAGAGGTAGATGAAAGACAGGAAGGTTAACAAGAGGAAACCTCAGGTTGGCTACCCTGTACTTTGGGAAGGGACAAGGAGGTGTGAAAGAGTAAAATAAAGAGAATCTGTAACGGCGATACTATACAGTCATGACAATAGCACTGCCCAAACGCAACGCATTATTACACCGAAAGCTGTTATGAGATCATTTCACCGGCCGTTTTTGGCGCCGTAGTTGTCCGCCGCCGGTGTCCGTAACCAGTATCGCTCGAAATAAGAAAAAAAAACTAAATAAGAAAAAAGATCCAGGATGGAACGACGTTCGAACCTGGGCCCTCTGCGTGGGAGCCCAGTATTCAACCTCTGAGCCATGCCGGTGCTTGAAACTGCTTTGCAAAAGGGTCCTATACAGGCTTCATGTCGGGAAGGAACCACATTAGCATATGCAATATAGCGTAGTAGAAGAGTAAAATAAGCACCAAGCGTCGCACAACGCGAATTCTGTAATCAGGCGTCACACAATGCTAATTGCGCAACGAGTAGGTTGTTGAATGCTTCCAACCCATTACAAAGGGCTCTGCCATAATTCTTCGTCGTCATCAGGCACAGCATGAACAAAGTGCGCAAAATGCCTTACATGCGTTTAGCAGGTACCTCTAGAGTCACTGTATATGCTACCTTTAGGTAGCAGAGTTGCACATAGGTCCGGCTAGCAACCACAGCTATGCGGTGAAGTCTCACTTCGTTTTTGCAGGCGACATGCCTACCGTGACGCCGATTAACCTGTCCGGCGTGTCGAAGACCGGCAATAAACATTTGCTGTCGATGGCGAGTGTTAATTCAGTTCGCTGCAGCGGCGGCGTCGAGAAATAAAAAAACTGGCCCAAGCAGCAGCTTTTCCGCAATGCATGGTTGCTAGCGGCGTTGGAAGACAGATGCGCAACTCTGCTACCTAAAGGTATCATATACAGTAACTCTAGGTACCTCGGCTCTCCGTAGAATGGCGAAAAATGGCACAGTGCCTGCTGCCCTACTTCTCAAAAATTACAATTTATAGCGTAGTGGGTTCCTCGCAAGTGCACTTGTATTGGTTGACAAGGAAGCCCATAAGCGCATGATCCATTTCCTCGGAGTCTCAGTAAAATTACAATGATTTAGAGCGTAGTGGGTTCCTCGCAAGTGCACTTGTATTGGTTGCCAAGGAAGCCCATAAGCGCATGATCCATTTCCTCGGGCTCTCAGTAAAGTTCACCCCCCCCCCCCCCCCCCGTCTCTTTCCCACGTCAACGTATGTTCTACAGCGTGACGGGAGCGGGAAAGAGCAACCGGGCGTCACCCAATGCAAATTACATAACTGATGGGCCGTTTAAAGCTTCCAACCCATTACAAAGGGCTGAGCCATAATTCTTCATCGTCATCAGTCGTCGCGTCAACAAAGTGCACATAATGCCTTACAGACGTGTAGCTGGTGCCTCGCTTCTCCGCAGAATGACAAATAATGGCTTAGTAGGTGCTTCACAACTTCACAAAAATTGTGATTTATGTCGTAGTGGGTACCTTTCTAGTGTACTTCTATTGTAGCCCCAAATGATGTTACAACGTGCTCTAGAAACGCCGCTCTTCCAGCTTTCGCTGTGACTGTGCTGCGGTTTCAGCGCAGGCCTGGCGTTTTTTAACATCGAAGTAAAACTATAGATTTTGGATGTCCTTTTATTCATTCCCAAAAAATGAAGTTCTGCATTACGGGCCAAAACCACGATATCATTACAAGACGCGCCGTACGCTGAGGATTCCCCATTAAATTTGGCAACGTTGGCTGGCCCTTTAACGCTCGGCGAAATCGAAGTACACGGGAGTTTGCATTTCGCCGCCATATAAATGCGGGCGCCGTGGCGCCGGAATTGAACCCACGTCCTCTAGTGTAGCAGCGCATCACCTTAAGCCCTTTCATTTCATTCATTTCCCCAAACGTTTCTTGTTGAGACATTACATGAGGGAGTAGGTTATGAAAGGCTAACAGTATAAGTTAAAATGGGACGTATTCCATGAGCCGCTTGAATGCTTGAATATTTTCTATTGTAAAGTATTACAACTGAACTAAGATAACCTGAACATGCGGGCATGGAGGAAATGAAAAAAAAAATCGGCAGATCCCACGTACCGTGGGAGTCGATGTTACGCGAAGCATGCGGCGGGTAGGTGACTGTGGGGTAACTTTTTTTACTGAGCGACAACGTTACAAAATGGCGCTAAAGATTTGTATAAATTTTATACGCACACATATATATGTTGAATAGCCGCGTATGTGTTGTAGAGCCAGTTGTTTACGGTTGGGTAACGCTGCCAATGGGAACGTGGGTATTACCAACACCAGAAGCGGTAAGCTGATATGTAGTGCTTATACGTGTCCCGAGAACGCACGCACGCTTCACGAACCCGTGTGCATGTGTGACAGAAGTTCTTGACAGTTCTTGAACAAGGACATCACCACCGTGATCAGTGAGCACCAGCAGCTAGTCATGACTTGTTATAGGATCCGGTCGTGATCGTGGTGACGAGGGGTCCACGTGTAGTGAAGTATGTCGTATAGTAGAGCTGTTGAAATTCGTGGATGCCTCGGTGATTTCGTCGACAAATTGTCTGTCGACAGAGCCGGCGACATGTCGGAACCTGAAGCCACCCTTCGCGTTGGTGAGGTATAGGCCGTCGAGGCTGGTAGGCCTGGATAGTGCTACGTAGACTAACATCAGTGGATGCTGTTTGTCTTATTCGTAGACTACCTGGGCGTATGTGGCCTACGTAGCCTAGTCTACAAAGCGGCTGTCAATCAATCCGGCATCATCCTCGGTCAGCATGAGGCCATCGCCCAGCCTCGTAAGAAATGAAGAGGACACTGCGTCGTTCTGGTGGACGAAATGTACTTTACGGTGCGGTGATGTGGATATCATGTGTAACTTTCGTTAATGTATTCCTCAGGGGTCGAGCAATGCTTCAACGTAGTTTGCTGAATCATAGGAATACATATACAATGTTTATTAGACTGCTATAAAAGCGGAGCTAACACTGGAACCAGTGACGTTAATATGATATGACGCCTGTATCGTAGGAGTACACATCGTAGGAGTATCATGTAGTGTTTATTGCTTTCTTGTAAAATTAGATAGCCAGCACCGCAACCACAATCGACGTTGCACCGATATTACGCCTGCGTAGGCTGTTTTTCCAAACCAGTTTATAGACCTGGCGTGGCTAAGTGGTATATAGAATACCTGAGTGCCACGCAGAATGCTTGGGTTCGATTCCTGCTGGGATCTTAATTTTCATTCTTTCCATTCGTTGAGTCAACGCTGCCGATGTTGGTTTTCCTTAACGCTCTAGCATTTAGGTTACAGTTGTCTGTTCTCGCCGTTCCTGGGTAGATATAAACTGTCAATCACCTGTGGCGCATACCCGTACACCGCGGCCCGTGGTAAACGGGTATGTGCCACACGTGTCTAGTGGAAAGGGTTTGACGACGTACGCGACAAGATTTTAACGTTATTCATGTCATGACCCGGCGATCATATTCGTCAAATCCTCTTACCCTCCCATGCAAATTTTGGTCTACACCAAGTTAAGGAAGCCATCATGAGAGCACCCAGACGTAGGCGGATGGATAGATAGATAGATAGATAGATAGATAGATAGATAGATAGATAGATAGATAGATAGATAGATAGATAGATAGATAGATAGATAGAAACGCTCAAAGTGCCAGAGGTTCGCTAAGAAATGCTTCGCATTTAATAGGAGGGAGCACGCCTAGCGTTCACAAGCCAACCTCCTCTGAAGCCGCTTGCTCCTCGCGTTCGAGGCTCATTTCCCATGATGTTCCTGTTTCATTTCCTTTTTTTGGTGGGCTCATGAACAAAAACAAAAATTGACGAGCGCGCGCGTCTAGCGTCCACAAGCCAACCTCCTCGGACGCCGCTCCCCCCCTCTCACCGCTTGCCTATCACGTGAGGGTGCTCATTTCCCAGCATGCCCCTGTTTCATTTGTTTTGGCTGGGCTTCAAAAATGTCACGTGACGCTCCCTCCTGGTTTTTTTCCCCTCCATGCATGCGGGAAAATACATTGATAATTTTTTGTATGGAAAGTCGCTAAAGATATCATGAAGAGTATAGGATGTTCATCGATTGTTTCTTCAGTAAAGGTCGTATGGAAACGTTTCAAACCTTCATGCTTGCTGTGGTTTTTGATACGTTGCTAGTCGTTATGCAAGACCTATAGTGCTGAAGCAAATCTTAGAGAAAAGATGACGGGGAGGATATTTGGGTATATTTCATTTCCTTTACCTAACCTAAAGTCCAAATCGATTACTTAGGGAGATGAGAGACATATTCACAATGCATTATACGTAATTTGCATAGAAAGAGCAATAGCGCAAGTCTAACTCTAACAGATAAAGCAAGATAATCCGTATACCCAAGGAGGAGGACGAGGAAGAGGACGGAAAGGCAGGAAGGTCAACCAGATGCGCGTCCGGATTGCTATCCTACGCCGGGGAAAATGGATTAAGGGATGAAAAGATAGGGAGCTAGAAAGACGTGAGCACGCAAAAAATTCGCCTGTGCTTAAAGGGCCCCTACCAGGCCACGTAACACATTTTAGTTAGACGCTGGTAATGGTAATTGTTGTGTGCCGTATGAAGAGAATTTTTCAAATCGGTTTTACGAGCTGAGAAAAACAATAATTTGTAGCGGCGCGAAACCATGATGCGAGGAGGCCAGCTTGACACCCTTGCCAATCGTCCCGTGTAGGCTTCGCAAGCCAAATCCCTTCCCTGCTCTCTTCATTTGACACATAAGCATGAACACGTCATGCGCATGCATGGTCACGTGCGCATGACATGCCCGAGCCAGCCCGAGCACGCGCGCGGCGTTGAACGGCCGCTACAATTTTTTTTTTTATGTAGCGGCCGTGGGCGTTGTGTCGGCGTTCTCTGTGGTGTACTGCCTGCTTCTGCGGGACGGGCATGGAAGCTGCGACATTTGTACGGGCCCGAGACTAGAGGTATCAAGAGCCAGTGCCGCATGAACATTTGGATAGACGTAGGAGGATAAATGAGCCTAATGAGTGCTGGAACAGGGTAGAAAATGTTGCGTTGTCAGGGCTGGCGTCTGCCCGACGCGCAAGCCACGAGAACACGAACGCATGCGAAGCGGAAGCAGATTAGTAGCGCATCTCGCTGCAATTCGCAGTAAAAAAAACATAAAGAAAGACACGCACACATTACGTTTGTGTGTCTGTCTATTTTACACATGTCGCGTAAAATAACTATCGCAGTGTCAGGTGCTACTGTGGGCGACGTCAGAGCACAGATGTCTACGTAGAGGAGCGACACCAGAGAACTGACATGTATACGTAGAGCCATTCTCGTGCGTCATCCCCTCCTCCGGGCCCTCGCCCGCGAGACGAAGGGAAAGCTGTGTTCAATTTGAAATTTGACCTATTTCCGCGGCGCGTAGCGTTGCTAAATTTCTCAGACGTGATCGTGAGCGCCCAATGTATGCATTGCGCTCGTCAGCTCAGAATGCTCTGACCTAGCGAGGGGCCCTTTAAACAACACTGTTGCGTTCCATAGTATCGGATGCAGGATCTCAGGCGTATCACGTTCCACTGTAGGTAGTCAAGTCAAGGTGCATACTGAAGGCTTGTGAGTGCTGGATATAGAACATTCAGTACCTGTTGTACGGACTGAGCGTACGGTGATCTCAGCTTGCCGACGAACACGCGAAGTGTGTCTAACAGTGTTCACTGTTGCCCATTGTGCATTGTGAATTTTCATGTAGCCGCGACTTCGGCAACGTAGGCCAAGCTGCGTCAGTTATTTCCATGCCTTCCTTAGTGTTTTGGTTTTGCACCGGCCGTCGCCGATCCGTGTAGCTCCGGCTTCGGCATTGTTGGCCAAATGAAATCCACAAAAAACAGTGCTTTTTAATGCACTTTGTTTCGTACCGGCCGTGAAGAGTCCGGGTGACAAACTCTGCAAGTCCACGAAACTCAAGGTGCCGAAAGATGTGCGAAGATAATGATAGGGCTTCATATTCGTAACCAAAAAGCAGCAATGTGGCAGGGAAATCGAAACAATGCATCTAAACGGTTCCAAAAGGACAACGTGCGGCGCACACAAGCACAATCTCTGCGACCCGAATACCGAGACACCTCAGCGTCAAATGACTGTTCACTGTATAACGTCGCGACCGCTTTCCGCTTATTACGTCAATGACTCGCCTATCTCGCGCTTACAGATAGATCTCTGGCCACCTCGATTCACACACGCAACCGAATATCTCCAAAAGGTTAAGACCTTGCGCGTGGGCACCGAGCGTCTAGTTTCTCCCACTACGCCCGCAACTGTACGTGTCACGGACTTCGGTGAAAACGTGCTGCTGCACTTAGGTCGCGTAGGGCATCATAAGCGCCGGCCTCGCGATTTTTGCGGGAATGAAGGAATATTTATTCGTCACGCGCAATGATCAGTCCGCTTCGGTCAGTCACACGTGCTGTACGCCCACACCATGGCGTCCCCTTTGTTCTAATCACTTCCTGGTAGAATTTACTATTTTTTTTTGCCGCTTTCGAAGCTCAGGTCAGTGGGCAGAAAGTTGACGCCTTCGTGTTTTCTTGTTCGAGAGCAAGATCATGAACTCTTATTACCTTAACTGTAAACGTACACGATCGTAAACGGGCGCACTGACGTGTGCGTGTACGTCTTCGCACTGTGCGAAGCTTGGCAAGCAGAAAACTGTTCCTTTGCTTTTTGTTTGAGGTTTTCTTGCTGTCCGGGTGGGTTCCAGTAGAGATTCATCATGCATTCAGTCCCACACGCGTGCTTACGTGGCGGTAATGACAAGAAAAACCGGCGGGTCATTTCCGACTGCCTGGCCAAATGTACGGATGTGCGTTTACCGGCAACCACGCAAAAAACTTTTCGGACCACGGAATCGAAGAATGAAAGAGAGCACAGCAATTTTGTCTCCGACGGCGTATATCTCAGACCCCGCTCCGCAGGGGTGCAAAGGTTTACTGCATAGTTATTCGTAGAGCAATTTGATGAGGCAAAACATTAGCTTTTAATACGATGACATTATCAACGTATTATGAAGGGACGTGTGTCCTCGTCGGATGAAGTCGCATCGTAAGAGTGGAGGATTGGATAAGACAGCGGTGCGGTGTGACGTAGAGAGGTTCATTATTGCAGCATCAGCGGTGGTTTTGCCGGGTATTTGCGATAAACGCGCTATATTTTACAATTGATGCACACCGTGTAATGACTACGACGAGTAGTGCTTACCGCACTCATTGCGCTGTTGCGTCTCGGACTGCGGTATGTGTGACGTTGTAGACTTCTAGACAGCAGCACGTGCAGCGACAGGTGTACTAAATGCGCAGGTCATGATTTCATGAAGGAGAATGTCACCATGAAATTATGTGTAACTTTTTGCGACAGGAAGAAAACATGTTTGGTTGACACGAAGAGGGCTGGGGAGAAGGTGCAGAACAATATAGGAAGTGAGAGATGACGAAAGATTAAGGTCAAATTACAAAAATTCCGCCAGATCCCACGCATTGTGGGAATCGATTTCATGCGAAGCAGTCAGCGAGTAGCTGCCTATGCTGCCTCTTTTTTTTTTTTTTTTGCAGCCATGTGTTACGAGGTGGATCAACGAAACTTAGTAGTTATGTCCAGATTGTGCGCTAATTAACCAAGCACGTCGACTGAGCAAGGGTACCTTACGGTCCCACGTAATCTCAGCATTCACGTTAGAATGGAGCCGTCAGTTTTATCGAAACGAAGTGCACGTTACGTTGCGATGATGTGCATGTCATGTCATGCATGTCATGATGTGCATGTCAACCATACTTTATCTAGGTTTGTGCGTGCGTTTGTATGTGTGCCTGTGTAAGCAAAACTGAAAACTTTCAGGGGGGTTTGAACCTCCCCCCCCCCCTTTGGCTACGCCCCTGATACAAGGGACCCGTGTACTCACATATAGGTTCCCGTTAAACAACCCCAGGGGGTCGACATTTCCGGAGCCCTCCACTACGTCGTGCCTTATAATCATATCATCGGTTTTGGCTCATAAAACCCCAGCAGTTATAACATGGAAGTGAGTTCTTCCGTGCGAGCACTGCGAGACTTCCGCTAAACGCCAATAACGGAACACAGACGAGACATCGTGACTGATGAATAAAGCTTACGAGGTCAGCGTCTCCCAAGGTTAATGATAATCACACTTATCGGCACGGCTACATAATCGTAAGGCACGACGTTGATGCGATGGCCCCTGCTTCGTCTATACCGGGCACCCACAGCCTTGCGTCATTCATTATGGATTTCCGTTAGCCAAACCGCGTTTCGGACATTTGATTGGATCGAAGGTTAAGCGATTCTGGCTTGGTCAAGGAAATTGCGGCTGAGCTGCCGGTCGAACCTACTTAGGCGTCGTGAGTGATGGTTCTTTATTTATTTCGCGTTCGCCCTTTAGCGTAAGGCAGATGCCGCGGGTGATCGGGTCGATGCGGAGATAATGAGCGTGTGGCAGCAGACTATCGTGTGAAGTCATGGAAGTAATCAAGACGTTCACTGCGTTGCCACGTGCTTATTACGCGGTGCCTTATGAATATAAACTGACGGCGAAGACGAGGACACCGTGTTTTTGCTCGTATTACTCTAACACGAGCAGCAACGTGGATCATTGAAGAGTGAATCGAAGACATGAAAAAGCAGCCCGGCTTTTTGTTATTGCAAAATTGGCTATAAAATTTTTGGACCCGACTACAATAAATGGGAATGGCGTATGTAACTGGCGTGAAAACATTTATTTATTTATTTATTTATTTATTTATTTATTTATTTATTTATTTATTTATTTATTTATTCACCATTCACAGAATGCCTGCGTTGCCTCGAAGGCATTATCGAAGGGAAGTCAGTTTGAGTACTATGTGCTGCATGTTTTACTTTATTAAGCAACAAAATGCC
Source organism: Rhipicephalus sanguineus (assembly GCF_013339695.2). Lineage (NCBI taxonomy): Eukaryota > Metazoa > Arthropoda > Arachnida > Ixodida > Ixodidae > Rhipicephalus > Rhipicephalus sanguineus. Next base: position 56,981,310 of record NC_051185.1, read on the forward strand.
TAAAGCAAAGTTTGCATCAAGGTAAACAAGGCGCAACAGACAGTAGGTTAACATTGGCAAAAGTACAAAAAGTTCAAACAAAACTAGGACACCGTCGTATATAATGATACTATAGGAGCACTAAAATATGTTAATTTTTGCAGTGTCCCGAGAGAATTGTCATGCAGCGAGTTTAAACCTGAGGAAATGGGTTTATCTTAGGCATTACTCGCGGTCAGCGTCTTAGGCATCTTCACTAATTAAGCGTTAAACTTAAAGTGTTAGTAGAAAACATGCGTTTCCTACATGTCGAGAGTTTCTATGTAAAATATTTAAAAAACTTTCCGCGATGTCATCACAGAATCATCTGCGACGTAAATCTTGCATATATTTTGAGCTCAGATGGCAGGATATGAGTAATGAGCACTAAAAGTTTTGACGACCTAGTGTCCTAGGGGAACTTATCGCAGCATCGAGTCGACATTTGGTGAAAATGCCAAGTGCGGAGGGGGTAGGGGGCTTATGTTCAAATTCTCATTTTGATTACCAATGACACACACTGTAGTGCGCTCGGAGACCTCCGTGTACTTGAGAAAAAAGAGAATCTGCTTTTCTACTTCATTAAATCGGACTATTGTTTCACGCGTGCTCTGATGGTGAACTCACGAATCTATAGCCGTCGTCGATGCTCGTGCTCTTTGCGTCACCACCAAACCACTGAGTTCCAAGGGGTTACCGGGTGCAACAGAAGCGCTGAGAACCGAGGCAGGTCACCGGACATTACTTTAACGTACATTGACCGTCCGGTGGTGACGTGACGCAACAGCACGATATTGCGTTGTACGTCTTCGGGGTGACGCTATGCCCTCATTTCTTTTACACTCTCGTGATCTAAAAATCATTTAACGGCTGCTCAACAGAAGATAAACAGCAAAAGGCAGCACCACAATCTCATCCCGTACTTGCGTTCCTTCCCAACGAACAATCCTCTTCTGCACAGCTTCGGGAACACATTGTGTCTACACCGTGTGCAGCATCGTCATGTACGTAACCACAAGGTCGCATTATAGGGTGGCCGCTGTCTGCGATGCGGCTTCCGTGGTGAACATTGTCGTGCTTAACGCTGTGAAAGTGCATGTTGGGTTAAAAGAGACACCGTGAAAGTTGGACGAATGGTATTACTTAACATGCGCACGAAACACGCTGCACGGATGTTTTTTAAATACGAAGCATTTCTTAGCGAACTTTTTGCATTTCATCTTCATGTGAATGGGGATGCCGCTATTGGGGAATGGAAGGTCCGACATCATGTTTAACAGGAGGATGCCATGGCCGCGCAGTGAGTGTTGTGCACGACATCTACTACAGCACAACTGCAGTAGGTGTGTACGGATTTTTACATACAGAGGACATACTATTGTACTACCGCGATGGAAAGAAACGCGAAAAGTGGTAAACGTGGCTTTCGGCCCTGTTGAACTCCGACATGCCACGACTGTCGCTAGGCGAATCTGTGCTTTCAGCAGGCGTCATCGTATGGCGCTAGAATCTTGCTCTGGCTAGAGTCACTGTATATGCTACCTTTAGGTAGCAGAGTAGCGCATAGGTCCGGCTAGCAACCACAGCTATGCGGTGAAGTCGCACTTCGTTTTTGCAGGCGACATGCCTACCGTGTCGCCGGTTAGCCTGCCTGGCGTGTCGAAGACCGGCGATAAACATTGGCTGTCGATGGCTAGTGTTAATTCAGTTCGTTGCAGCGGCGGCGTCGAGACATACAAAAATTGGCCCGAGCGGCAGCTTCTCTGCAATGCATGGTTGCTAGCGGCGTTGGAAGACAGATGCGCAACTCTGCTACCTTTAGGTAGCAGACTTGCGCATAGGTCTGGCTAGCAACCACAGCTATGCGGTGAAGTCGCACTCCATTTTTGCAGGCGACATGCCTACTGTGTCGCTGATGTCTGGCGTGTCGAAGACTGGCGATAAACATTGGCTGTCGATGACTAGTGTTAATTCAGTTCGTTGCAGCGGCGGCGTCGAGAC